>NW_028258515.1:20401-59921 GCF_053883595.1 Heterocephalus glaber | reverse complement strand
ACAAGATCATACACCATGACCAAGTGGAATTCATCCAAGGAGGAAGATTGAATCAACTTACGTAAATTAATGAATGTACTACACTATATTAACAGAGTTGAGGACAAAAAAACCATGTGATCATCTCAAGAAATGCAGAAAAAACCATTGGAAAAATTCAAAACCCATTCATGATAAACCCCTAGAGACAGTTGGAATAAATGGTCTTCATCTCGATCTGACCATGGCTATCTGTGAAAAGCCAACAGCCAACATCATATTACATGGTCAAAAACTGAAGTCGTTGAAGCTAAAATCAGGACCAAGACAAGGATGTCCACTATACCGCTCCTGTTCAATACAGATTTGGAAATGTTACTCAAAGCAATTGGACAAGAGAAAGAAAGAAAAGGAATAAAGATAGGAAAGGAAGAATTGAAACTGTCATTATTTGCTGATGACATGATACTCTACATCTAAGACCCAAAAAAACTCTGCTAAAATTCGTTTAGACTTCATTGACAGATTCAGGAGAGTAGCTCGATAAAAGGTCAATACTCAAAAATCTATAGCCTGTTTGTATACAAATAACAGACTCACTGAGAAAGAAATTGGTGAAAAAATCCCTTTCACATCGGCATCCAAAACTTGAAATATCTAGGAATCAATCTAATGAAGGAAGCAAAAGACCTCTACCTCGAAAGCTATAGCGCTCTGAAAAAAAAAAAAAAGAGATTGAAGAGGATACACAAAAAATGGGAAAACATCCCTTGTTCCTGGATAGGAAAAACCGATAGAGTGAAAATGGCCATACTTCCCAAACTGCTGTATAGATACAATGCAATCCTGATGGAAATTCCAACAGCATGCTTCACAGATCATGAGGAAACAATCCAAAAGTTCATTTGAACAAAGAAGAGAACTAAAACAGCAAAAGTGATTCTGACAACAAAGATATGACAGTGGTATCACAATCCCCGACATGAGACTCCACTACAAAGCCACTGTAATAAAAAAACAGTATGATACTGGCAAAGGAACAGATCTGAGGATCAGTGGAATCGATTAGAAGTTGCAGAAGCTACTCCAGACATACTCACCCCCTTATTTCGACAAAGGAGTCAACCACCCTAACTGGAGGAAAGATGGCCTCTTTAATTACTGGTGTTGGGAAAAGCTGAAGTTCAACTTGCCAAAACTACAAACTAGACCCATAGTTTTCACCATGCACTAAACTAAACTCAAAATAGATAAAAGAGATAAACATTACAACAGAAACACTAAACTTGCTGGAAGATAGGTTAAGTGGAAATCTTGCTGACTTTGGCATGGGAAAAAAAACCTAATGAACAAAACCTCAGTAGCACTTGACCTAGCACAGAGAAGCAACACATGGAATCTTATCTTATTATAAAGCTTCTGCACTTCAAGACAAACCAACAACAGAGGTAAGAGACAACCCACAGTGCGGGATACAAATTCACCAGCTGATTCTCAGACACAGGACTGCGATCTAGAATATAAAAGAACTTGAAAACTTCAGATCTCTCAAATTTAAAGATCCAAAATTGGCATCTGTGATGAACAGACATTTCTCAGACCAAAGAAGTGCAAGTAGCAAATAAACATATGAAAAATAGGTTCAAAATCACTGGTCATTCAAGAGATACAGATGAAAACAGCACCGAGATTCCACTTCACTCCAGAAAGAATGGCTGCTATCATGCAATCAACAAATAATCAATGCTGGTTGGGTTTTGGGGAGAAAGGAACCCTTCACCACTCTTGGTGGGAGTGCAGACTGGTTCGACCACTATGGAAATCAATATGCAGATATCTCAAACAACTAGGATTAGAAGTCCCATTTGACCCACTTATTCCCCTTCTGGCTATCTTCCCAAAATAATTAAAAGAATCTTACCACACCAACATATGTGCACCCATGTTCATAGCAAAACAGTTTGCCACAGGTTAAACCTGGAAACGGCCCAATTGCCCATCAACTGGAGACTGAAGAAAGATGTGGGGGGTTTTTTTGTTTTTGTTTTTTATACAACGGAGTACTACTCAGCCATAAAGAATGAGAAAGAAGAGACATTTATAGCTGAGTGGATGCACATTGAGGTCATACTCTTAAGTGAAATAAATAGGACACACATGTGTATGTACCAAATCTTTTCTCTGGTGTGAGAAACTGAAAGTGTAAATAAGGATCAAAGTGCATCACAGATAATGTGAAAGAGGAAGAAAAGTTCTAAAGGGGAAGGGGAAGGGGGAAAGGAAAGGAAAGAAGGGAAAGAGAAAAATAGGAGAAAAGGAAAAAACAGAAACAAAGTCTTTGTAAATAAGGAGGGGTGGCGGGGTTGAAGAGGAGGGACGGGGAATGGGGAAATAATAACCAATATACATCATGTAAAGGTATAAATTCCCAATGATGAATGTCATCCTATTGTGTACATAAAATGTAGCGATAAACTTAATGACTAATATGGTATATATAATATATACACATTGCGCACCAAATACTGCAGTATCTATATTCATAAAACAAATGATGATATAAACAAAAGATCAAATAAACAGTAACACAACCACAGTGGGTCACATCAATATCCAAATTTCAAAAGCAGGTGCTTCAACTAAACAAAACATCAGTGAGGAAACATAAGAGTCAAACCACATCCTTGAAGATATGGATAAATATGTATGTACAGAGTGTCTACCCCTGGAAAAGAGAGTACACATTTTTCTCTGTAGCACATGCAACGTTCTCCAAAACAGACCACCTACGACTCTAAGAAGCCTGCTTAAATACATACAAAAGAATAAAAACCACTCCATGCTTACTATCAGAACACTGTGCAGTGAAACCACAAATTAATCACAGAAGACACCACAGAACATTCAGAAAACACCTCAAAAATTAGTAACTCACCTAAGCTGCGACTGGCCAGGAGAGACAAGTACCTGGAAGCTCCGAGGCCTTCCTGGGCCACGCCCACGGCACAGTGAGGTCACAGAGGCGTCTAGCAACCCACCCCCATCCGATGGTCTCTAAGCTGCAAAGGGCCAGGAGAGACAAGCACCTTGAAGCTCAGGGGCTGTCCTGGGCCACGCCCACGGCATGGTGAGGTCCACTTAGCAGCGCGGGGGCCTCCAACACCCAGTCCTTCTCCCCCACCCACCCCGCACACCTCCTACCTTCCGGCTTTTCTGCTACCTGGTTCCACACCACAGAGGCACAGGAGATTATAAAGACCCTCGTCCTGAGCGCCCCAAGATAGAGCAGAAGTTAGTAATAGAAAGAGAACCTCTCCGGCTCCTTGAGGAAAACTGAAGCTCAGCAGAAAAGTGAAGAGAACCTCTATAATAAAGGGACATCCGACCACTGTACTTGGTCTGCTGCTGGCTCGCGGAGAGACTCACTGACTCATACATGCACAGGGATTCCTACATTGCCTACTGTGACAGCAGAGACACCCCTGAAGGAGGCCCATAATTTCTATTGCTATTTGCACAAAAGAAAAAAAAAATTATCTTATTTTTAATTCTTCATTTTTACTTTTTTCCCCTACCCTCAAAGTTTGGCTTTTCTTTCTTTTCTTTCTTTTAGCCTTTCTTTTCTCTCTCTCTTCTCTCTCTCTCTCTCTCTCTCTCTCTCTCTCTCTCTCTCTCATCATTCTCTCACTGTCCCACATTGTTCCTCATCTCCATTTTATCCTTTCTGCACTGAATTCAGATTTCTCCCTTATTGGTTTTTCTTCTCTTTTTCCTTCTCTTGATTATCATTAGGTTTAAAGGAAAGGAAATTCGGTATCTAGCCTCCCTGTTGCTGTTAGGTGATGCTAGTCACAACTTTGTTCTTTCATTCTGCCTCTTCCTCTGGCCTTCAACAACTTCTTAGTGTTTGTGTGATCTTTCTGTGTCTTCTGGCCTCACTGCTAAGCTTGCCTGTTCTTTCAAACTGGCCCTCCCTCCCCAACTCCTTTGAACTACCCAATGATAAATGTAAACATATTGTATACCTAAAATGAACCAATAAAAGAATGTAAAATAAAAAAACGAAATTCACGGAACAGCTAATGCCACTGCTTCTCAAACTCTTTAATGAAATTGAAAGGGAAGCAATACTCCCAAATTTATTCTTGGAAGCAAACATCACAGTTATTCTGAAAACAGAGAAAGACTCAACCAAAAAAGAGAGCGATAGGCCAATTTCCCTAATGAACAGAGATGCAAAAATCCTCAATAAGATACTGACAAATAGAATACAGAGGATCATCAACAAGATCATACACCATGACCAAGTGGTGGAATTCATCCCAAGGAGGAAAGATTGAATCAACTTACGTAAATTAATGAATGTACTACACTATATTAACAGAGTTGAGGACAAAAAACCATGTGATCATCTCAAGAAATGCAGAAAAACCATTGGAAAAATTCAAAACCCATTCATGATAAACCCCTAGAGACAGTTGGAATAAATGGTCTTCATCTCGATCTGACCATGGCTATCTGTGAAAAGCCAACAGCCAACATCATATTACATGGTCAAAAACTGAAGTCGTTGAAGCTAAAATCAGGACCAAGACAAGGATGTCCACTATAACCGCTCCTGTTCAATACAGATTTGGAAATGTTACTCAAAGCAATTGGACAAGAGAAAGAAAGAAAAGGAATAAAGATAGGAAAGGAAGAATTGAAACTGTCATTATTTGCTGATGACATGATACTCTACATCTAAGACCCAAAAAACTCTGCTAAAATTCGTTTAGACTTCATTGACAGATTCAGGAGAGTAGCTCGATAAAAGGTCAATACTCAAAAATCAATAGCCTGTTTGTATACAAATAACAGACTCACTGAGAAAGAAATTGGTGAAAAAATCCCTTTCACATCGGCATCCAAAACTTGAAATATCTAGGAATCAATCTAATGAAGGAAGCAAAAGACCTCTACCTCGAAAGCTATAGCGCTCTGAAAAAAAAAAAAAGAGATTGAAGAGGATACACAAAAATGGGAAAACATCCCTTGTTCCTGGATAGGAAAAACCGATAGAGTGAAAATGGCCATACTTCCCAAACTGCTGTATAGATACAATGCAATCCTGATGGAAATTCCAACAGCATGCTTCACAGATCATGAGGAAACAATCCAAAAGTTCATTTGGAACAAGAAGAGAACTAAAACAGCAAAAGTGATTCTGACAACAAAGATATGACAGTGGTATCACAATCCCCGACATGAGACTCCACTACAAAGCCACTGTAATAAAAAAACAGTATGATACTGGCAAAGGAACAGATCTGAGGATCAGTGGAATCGATTAGAAGTTGCAGAAGCTACTCCAGACATACTCACCCCCTTATTTCGACAAAGGAGTCAACCACCCTAACTGGAGGAAAGATGGCCTCTTTAATTACTGGTGTTGGGAAAAGCTGAAGTTCAACTTGCCAAAACTACAAACTAGACCCATAGTTTTCACCATGCACTAAACTAAAATCAAAATAGATAAAAGAGATAAACATTACAACAGAAACACTAAACTTGCTGGAAGATAGGTTAAGTGGAAATCTTGCTGACTTTGGCATGGGAAAAAAAACCTAATGAACAAAACCTCAGTAGCACTTGACCTAGCACAGAGAAGCAACACATGGAATCTTATCTTATTATAAAGCTTCTGCACTTCAAGACAAACCAACAACAGAGGTAAGAGACAACCCACAGTGCGGGATACAAATTCACCAGCTGATTCTCAGACACAGGACTGCGATCTAGAATATAAAAGAACTTGAAAACTTCAGATCTCTCAAATTTAAAGATCCAAAATTGGCATCTGTGATGAACAGACATTTCTCAGACCAAGAAGTGCAAGTAGCAAATAAACATATGAAAATAGGTTCAAAATCACTGGTCATTCAAGAGATACAGATGAAAACAGCACCGAGATTCCACTTCACTCCAGAAAGAATGGCTGCTATCATGCAATCAACAAATAATCAATGCTGGTTGGGTTTTGGGGAGAAAGGAACCCTTCACCACTCTTGGTGGGAGTGCAGACTGGTTCGACCACTATGGAAATCAATATGCAGATATCTCAAACAACTAGGATTAGAAGTCCCATTTGACCCACTTATTCCCCTTCTGGCTATCTTCCCAAAATAATTAAAAGAATCTTACCACACCAACATATGTGCACCCATGTTCATAGCAAAACAGTTTGCAACAGGTTAAACCTGGAAACGGCCCAATTGCCCATCAACTGGAGACTGAAGAAAGATGTGGGGTTTTTTTTTTTGTTTTTGGTTTTTATACAATGGAGTACTACTCAGCCATAAAGAATGAGAAAGAAGAGACATTTATAGCTGAGTGGATGCACATTGAGGTCATACTCTTAAGTGAAATAAATAGGACACACATGTGTATGTACCAAATCTTTTCTCTGGTGTGAGAAACTGAAAGTGTAAATAAGGATCAAAGTGCATCACAGATAATGTGAAAGAGGAAGAAAAGTTCTAAAGGGGAAGGGGAAGGGGGAAAGGAAAGGAAAGAAGGGAAAGAGAAAAATAGGAGAAAAGGAAAAAACAGAAACAAAGTCTTTGTAAATAAGGAGGGGTGGCGGGGTTGAAGGGAGGGACGGGGAATGGGGAAATAATAACCAATATACATCATGTAAAGGTATAAATTCCCAATGATGAATGTCATCCTATTGTGTACATAAAATGTAGCGATAAACTTAATGACTAATATGTATATATATATATACACATGCGCACCAAATACTGCAGTATCTATATTCATAAAACAAATGATGATATAAACAAAAGATCAAATAAACAGTAACACAACCACAGTGGGTCACATCAATATCCAAATTTCAAAAGCAGGTGCTTCAACTAAACAAAACATCAGTGAGGAAACATAAGAGTCAAACCACATCCTTGAAGATATGGATAAATATGTATGTACAGAGTGTCTACCCCTGGAAAAGAGAGTACACATTTTTCTCTGTAGCACATGCAACGTTCTCCAAAACAGACCACCTACGACTCTAAGAAGCCTGCTTAAATACATACAAAAGAATAAAAACCACTCCATGCTTACTATCAGAACACTGTGCAGTGAAACCACAAATTAATCACAGAAGACACCACAGAACATTCAGAAACACCTCAAAAATTAGTAACTCACCTAAGCTGCGACTGGCCAGGAGAGACAAGTACCTGGAAGCTCCGAGGCCTTCCTGGGCCACGCCCACGGCACAGTGAGGTCACAGAGGCGTCTAGCAACCCACCCCCATCCGATGGTCTCTAAGCTGCAAAGGGCCAGGAGAGACAAGCACCTTGAAGCTCAGGGGCTGTCCTGGGCCACGCCCACGGCATGGTGAGGTCCACTTAGCAGCGCGGGGGCCTCCAACACCCAGTCCTTCTCCCCCACCCACCCCGCACACCTCCTACCTTCCGGCTTTTCTGCTACCTGGTTCCACACCACAGAGGCACAGGAGATTATAAAGACCCTCGTCCTGAGCGCCCCAAGATAGAGCAGAAGTTAGTAATAGAAAGAGAACCTCTCCGGCTCCTTGAGGAAAACTGAAGCTCAGCAGAAAAGTGAAGAGAACCTCTATAATAAAGGGACATCCGACCACTGTACTTGGTCTGCTGCTGGCTCGCGGAGAGACTCACTGACTCATACATGCACAGGGATTCCTACATTGCCTACTGTGACAGCAGAGACACACCCTGAAGGAGGCCCATAATTTCTATTGCTATTTGCACAAAAGAAAAAAAAATTATCTTATTTTTAATTCTTCATTTTTACTTTTTTCCCCTACCCTCAAAGTTTGGCTTTTCTTTCTTTTCTTTCTTTTAGCCTTTCTCTCTCTCTCTCTCTCTCTCTCTCTCTCTCTCACTCATTCTCTCACTGTCCCACATTGTTCCTCATCTCCATTTGTTCCTTTCTGCACTGAATTCAGATTTCTCCCTTATTGGTTTTTTCTTCTCTTTTTCCTTCTCTTGATTATCATTAGGTTTAAAGGAAAGGAAATTCGGTATCTAGCCTCCCTGTTGCTGTTAGATGATGCTAGTCACAACTTTGTTCTTTCATTCTGCCTCTTCCTCTGGCCTTCAACAACTTCTTAGTGTTTGTGTGATCTTTCTGTGTCTTCTGGCCTCACTGCTAAGCTTGCCTGTTCTTTCAAACTGGCCCTCCCTCCCCAACTCCTTTGAACTACCCAATGATAAATGTAAACATATTGTATACCTAAAATGAACCAATAAAAGAATGTAAAATAAAAAAACGAAATTCACGGAACAGCTAATGCCACTGCTTCTCAAACTCTTTAATGAAATTGAAAGGGAAGCAATACTCCCAAATTTATTCTTGGAAGCAAACATCACAGTTATTCTGAAAACAGAGAAAGACTCAACCAAAAAAGAGAGCGATAGGCCAATTTCCCTAATGAACAGAGATGCAAAAATCCTCAATAAGATACTGACAAATAGAATACAGAGGATCATCAACAAGATCATACACCATGACCAAGTGGAATTCATCCCAAGGAGGAAAGATTGAATCAACTTACGTAAATTAATGAATGTACTACACTATATTAACAGAGTTGAGGACAAAAAACCATGTGATCATCTCAAGAAATGCAGAAAAACCATTGGAAAAATTCAAAACCCATTCATGATAAACCCCTAGAGACAGTTGGAATAAATGGTCTTCATCTCGATCTGACCATGGCTATCTGTGAAAAGCCAACAGCCAACATCATATTACATGGTCAAAAACTGAAGTCGTTGAAGCTAAAATCAGGACCAAGACAAGGATGTCCACTATAACCGCTCCTGTTCAATACAGATTTGGAAATGTTACTCAAAGCAATTGGACAAGAGAAAGAAATAAAAGGAATAAAGATAGGAAAGGAAGAATTGAAACTGTCATTATTTGCTGATGACATGATACTCTACATCTAAGACCCAAAAAACTCTGCTAAAATTCGTTTAGACTTAATTGACAGATTCAGGAGAGTAGCTCGATAAAAGGTCAATACTCAAAAATCAATAGCCTGTTTGTATACAAATAACAGACTCACTGAGAAAGAAATTGGTGAAAAAATCCCTTTCACATCGGCATCCAAAACTTGAAATATCTAGGAATCAATCTAATGAAGGAAGCAAAAGACCTCTACCTCGAAAGCTATAGCGCTCTGAAAAAAAAAAAAAAGAGATTGAAGAGGATACACAAAAATGGGAAAACATCCCTTGTTCCTGGATAGGAAAAACCGATAGAGTGAAAATGGCCATACTTCCCAAACTGCTGTATAGATACAATGCAATCCTGATGGAAATTCCAACAGCATGCTTCACAGATCATGAGGAAACAATCCAAAAGTTCATTTGGAACAAGAAGAGAACTAAAACAGCAAAAGTGATTCTGACAACAAAGATATGACAGTGGTATCACAATCCCCGACATGAGACTCCACTACAAAGCCACTGTAATAAAAAAACAGTATGATACTGGCAAAGGAACAGATCTGAGGATCAGTGGAATCGATTAGAAGTTGCAGAAGCTACTCCAGACATACTCACCCCCCTTATTTCGACAAAGGAGTCAACCACCCTAACTGGAGGAAAGATGGCCTCTTTAATTACTGGTGTTGGGAAAAGCTGAAGTTCAACTTGCCAAAACTACAAACTAGACCCATAGTTTTCACCATGCACTAAACTAAAATCAAAATAGATAAAAGAGATAAACATTACAACAGAAACACTAAACTTGCTGGAAGATAGGTTAAGTGGAAATCTTGCTGACTTTGGCATGGGAAAAAAACCTAATGAACAAAACCTCAGTAGCACTTGACCTAGCACAGAGAAGCAACACATGGAATCTTATCTTATTATAAAGCTTCTGCACTTCAAGACAAACCAACAACAGAGGTAAGAGACAACCCACAGTGCGGGATACAAATTCACCAGCTGATTCTCAGACACAGGACTGCGATCTAGAATATAAAAGAACTTGAAAACTTCAGATCTCTCAAATTTAAAGATCCAAAATTGGCATCTGTGATGAACAGACATTTCTCAGACAAAGAAGTGCAAGTAGCAAATAAACATATGAAAATAGGTTCAAAATCACTGGTCATTCAAGAGATACAGATGAAAACAGCACCGAGATTCCACTTCACTCCAGAAAGAATGGCTGCTATCATGCAATCAACAAATAATCAATGCTGGTTGGGTTTTGGGGAGAAAGGAACCCTTCACCACTCTTGGTGGGAGTGCAGACTGGTTCGACCACTATGGAAATCAATATGCAGATATCTCAAACAACTAGGATTAGAAGTCCCATTTGACCCACTTATTCCCCTTCTGGGTATCTTCCCAAAATAATTAAAAGAATCTTACCACACCAACATATGTGCACCCATGTTCATAGCAAAACAGTTTGCCACAGGTTAAACCTGGAAACGGCCCAATTGCCCATCAACTGGAGACTGAAGAAAGATGTGGGGGGTTTTTTTGTTTTTGTTTTTTATACAACGGAGTACTACTCAGCCATAAAGAATGAGAAAGAAGAGACATTTATAGCTGAGTGGATGCACATTGAGGTCATACTCTTAAGTGAAATAAATAGGACACACATGTGTATGTACCAAATCTTTTCTCTGGTGTGAGAAACTGAAAGTGTAAATAAGGATCAAAGTGCATCACAGATAATGTGAAAGAGGAAGAAAAGTTCTAAAGGGGAAGGGGAAGGGGGAAAGGAAAGGAAAGAAGGGAAAGAGAAAAATAGGAGAAAAGGAAAAAACAGAAACAAAGTCTTTGTAAATAAGGAGGGGTGGCGGGGTTGAAGGGAGGGACGGGGAATGGGGAAATAATAACCAATATACATCATGTAAAGGTATAAATTCCCAATGATGAATGTCATCCTATTGTGTACATAAAATGTAGCGATAAACTTAATGACTAATATGTATATATATATATATACACATGCGCACCAAATACTGCAGTATCTATATTCATAAAACAAATGATGATATAAACAAAAGATCAAATAAACAGTAACACAACCACAGTGGGTCACATCAATATCCAAATTTCAAAAGCAGGTGCTTCAACTAAACAAAACATCAGTGAGGAAACATAAGAGTCAAACCACATCCTTGAAGATATGGATAAATATGTATGTACAGAGTGTCTACCCCTGGAAAAGAGAGTACACATTTTTCTCTGTAGCACATGCAACGTTCTCCAAAACAGACCACCTACGACTCTAAGAAGCCTGCTTAAATACATACAAAAGAATAAAAACCACTCCATGCTTACTATCAGAACACTGTGCAGTGAAACCACAAATTAATCACAGAAGACACCACAGAACATTCAGAAACACCTCAAAAATTAGTAACTCACCTAAGCTGCGACTGGCCAGGAGAGACAAGTACCTGGAAGCTCCGAGGCCTTCCTGGGCCACGCCCACGGCACAGTGAGGTCACAGAGGCGTCTAGCAACCCACCCCCATCCGATGGTCTCTAAGCTGCAAAGGGCCAGGAGAGACAAGCACCTTGAAGCTCAGGGGCTGTCCTGGGCCACGCCCACGGCATGGTGAGGTCCACTTAGCAGCGCGGGGGCCTCCAACACCCAGTCCTTCTCCCCACCCACCCCGCACACCTCCTACCTTCCGGCTTTTCTGCTACCTGGTTCCACACCACAGAGGCACAGGAGATTATAAAGACCCTCGTCCTGAGCGCCCCAAGATAGAGCAGAAGTTAGTAATAGAAAGAGAACCTCTCCGGCTCCTTGAGGAAAACTGAAGCTCAGCAGAAAAGTGAAGAGAACCTCTATAATAAAGGGACATCCGACCACTGTACTTGGTCTGCTGCTGGCTCGCGGAGAGACTCACTGACTCATACATGCACAGGGATTCCTACATTGCCTACTGTGACAGCAGAGACACACCCTGAAGGAGGCCCATAATTTCTATTGCTATTTGCACAAAAGAAAAAAAAATTATCTTATTTTTAATTCTTCATTTTTACTTTTTTCCCTACCCTCAAAGTTTGGCTTTTCTTTCTTTTCTTTCTTTTAGCCTTTCTCTCTCTCTCTCTCTCTCTCTCTCTCTCTCTCACTCATTCTCTCACTGTCCCACATTGTTCCTCATCTCCATTTGTTCCTTTCTGCACTGAATTCAGATTTCTCCCTTATTGGTTTTTTCTTCTCTTTTTCCTTCTCTTGATTATCATTAGGTTTAAAGGAAAGGAAATTCGGTATCTAGCCTCCCTGTTGCTGTTAGATGATGCTAGTCACAACTTTGTTCTTTCATTCTGCCTCTTCCTCTGGCCTTCAACAACTTCTTAGTGTTTGTGTGATCTTTCTGTGTCTTCTGGCCTCACTGCTAAGCTTGCCTGTTCTTTCAAACTGGCCCTCCCTCCCCAACTCCTTTGAACTACCCAATGATAAATGTAAACATATTGTATACCTAAAATGAACCAATAAAAGAATGTAAAATAAAAAAACGAAATTCACGGAACAGCTAATGCCACTGCTTCTCAAACTCTTTAATGAAATTGAAAGGGAAGCAATACTCCCAAATTTATTCTTGGAAGCAAACATCACAGTTATTCTGAAAACAGAGAAAGACTCAACCAAAAAAGAGAGCGATAGGCCAATTTCCCTAATGAACAGAGATGCAAAAATCCTCAATAAGATACTGACAAATAGAATACAGAGGATCATCAACAAGATCATACACCATGACCAAGTGGAATTCATCCCAAGGAGGAAAGATTGAATCAACTTACGTAAATTAATGAATGTACTACACTATATTAACAGAGTTGAGGACAAAAAACCATGTGATCATCTCAAGAAATGCAGAAAAACCATTGGAAAAATTCAAAACCCATTCATGATAAACCCCTAGAGACAGTTGGAATAAATGGTCTTCATCTCGATCTGACCATGGCTATCTGTGAAAAGCCAACAGCCAACATCATATTACATGGTCAAAAACTGAAGTCGTTGAAGCTAAAATCAGGACCAAGACAAGGATGTCCACTATAACCGCTCCTGTTCAATACAGATTTGGAAATGTTACTCAAAGCAATTGGACAAGAGAAAGAAATAAAAGGAATAAAGATAGGACAGGAAGAATTGAAACTGTCATTATTTGCTGATGACATGATACTCTACATCTAAGACCCAAAACACTCCGCTAAAATTCTTTAGACTTAATTGACAGAATCAGGAGAGTAGCTCGATAAAAGGTCAATACTCAAAAATCAATAGCCTGTTTGTATCCAAATAACAGACTCACTGAGAAAGAAATTGGTGAAAAAATCCCTTTCACATTGGCATCCAAAACTTGAAATATCTAGGAGTCAAATTAATGAAGGAAGCAAAAGACCTCTACCTCGAAAGTTATAGCACTCTGAAAAAAAAAAAGAGATTGAAGAGGATACCAAAAAATGGGAAAACACCCCTTGTTCCTGGGGAGGAAAAACCGATGGAGTGAAAATGGCCATACTTCCAACACTGCTCTATAGATACAATGCAATCCTGATTGAAATTCCAACAGCATACTTCACAGATCATGGGAAAACAATCCAAAAGTTCATTTCGAACAAGAAGAGAACTAAAACAACAAAAGTGATTCTGACAACAAAGATATGACAGTTGTATCACAAGCCCCAATGTGAGACTCTACTACAAAGACAGGGTAAAAAAAAACCAGTATGATACTGGCAAAGGAACAGAACTGAGGATCAGTGGAATAGATCAGAAGTTTCAGAAACTACTTCAGACATACTCACCCCACTTATTTTGACAAAGGAGTCAACCACCCTAACTGGAGGAAAGATGGCCTCTTTAATTACTGGTGTTGGGAAAAGCTGAAGTTCAACTTGCCAAAACTACAAACTAGACCCATAGTTTTCACCATGCACTAAACTAAAATCAAAATAGATAAAAGAGATAAACATTACAACAGAAACACTAAACTTGCTGGAAGATAGGTTAAGTGGAAATCTTGCTGACTTTGGCATGGGAAAAAAACCTAATGAACAAAACCTCAGTAGCACTTGACCTAGCACAGAGAAGCAACACATGGAATCTTATCTTATTATAAAGCTTCTGCACTTCAAGACAAACCAACAACAGAGGTAAGAGACAACCCACAGTGCGGGATACAAATTCACCAGCTGATTCTCAGACACAGGACTGCGATCTAGAATATAAAAGAACTTGAAAACTTCAGATCTCTCAAATTTAAAGATCCAAAATTGGCATCTGTGATGAACAGACATTTCTCAGACAAAGAAGTGCAAGTAGCAAATAAACATATGAAAATAGGTTCAAAATCACTGGTCATTCAAGAGATACAGATGAAAACAGCACCGAGATTCCACTTCACTCCAGAAAGAATGGCTGCTATCATGCAATCAACAAATAATCAATGCTGGTTGGGTTTTGGGGAGAAAGGAACCCTTCACCACTCTTGGTGGGAGTGCAGACTGGTTCGACCACTATGGAAATCAATATGCAGATATCTCAAACAACTAGGATTAGAAGTCCCATTTGACCCACTTATTCCCCTTCTGGGTATCTTCCCAAAATAATTAAAAGAATCTTACCACACCAACATATGTGCACCCATGTTCATAGCAAAACAGTTTGCCACAGGTTAAACCTGGAAACGGCCCAATTGCCCATCAACTGGAGACTGAAGAAAGATGTGGGGGGGTTTTTTGTTTTTGTTTTTTATACAACGGAGTACTACTCAGCCATAAAGAATGAGAAAGAAGAGACATTTATAGCTGAGTGGATGCACATTGAGGTCATACTCTTAAGTGAAATAAATAGGACACACATGTGTATGTACCAAATCTTTTCTCTGGTGTGAGAAACTGAAAGTGTAAATAAGGATCAAAGTGCATCACAGATAATGTGAAAGAGGAAGAAAAGTTCTAAAGGGGAAGGGGGAAAGGAAAGGAAAGAAGGGAAAGAGAAAAATAGGAGAAAAGGAAAAAACAGAAACAAAGTCTTTGTAAATAAGGAGGGGTGGCGGGGTTGAAGGGAGGGACGGGGAATGGGGAAATAATAACCAATATACATCATGTAAAGGTATAAATTCCCAATGATGAATGTCATCCTATTGTGTACATAAAATGTAGCGATAAACTTAATGACTAATATGTATATATATATATATACACATGCGCACCAAATACTGCAGTATCTATATTCATAAAACAAATGATGATATAAACAAAAGATCAAATAAACAGTAACACAACCACAGTGGGTCACATCAATATCCAAATTTCAAAAGCAGGTGCTTCAACTAAACAAAACATCAGTGAGGAAACATAAGAGTCAAACCACATCCTTGAAGATATGGATAAATATGTATGTACAGAGTGTCTACCCCTGGAAAAGAGAGTACACATTTTTCTCTGTAGCACATGCAACGTTCTCCAAAACAGACCACCTACGACTCTAAGAAGCCTGCTTAAATACATACAAAAGAATAAAAACCACTCCATGCTTACTATCAGAACACTGTGCAGTGAAACCACAAATTAATCACAGAAGACACCACAGAACATTCAGAAACACCTCAAAAATTAGTAACTCACCTAAGCTGCGACTGGCCAGGAGAGACAAGTACCTGGAAGCTCCGAGGCCTTCCTGGGCCACGCCCACGGCACAGTGAGGTCACAGAGGCGTCTAGCAACCCACCCCCATCCGATGGTCTCTAAGCTGCAAAGGGCCAGGAGAGACAAGCACCTTGAAGCTCAGGGGCTGTCCTGGGCCACGCCCACGGCATGGTGAGGTCCACTTAGCAGCGCGGGGGCCTCCAACACCCAGTCCTTCTCCCCCACCCACCCCGCACACCTCCTACCTTCCGGCTTTTCTGCTACCTGGTTCCACACCACAGAGGCACAGGAGATTATAAAGACCCTCGTCCTGAGCGCCCCAAGATAGAGCAGAAGTTAGTAATAGAAAGAGAACCTCTCCGGCTCCTTGAGGAAAACTGAAGCTCAGCAGAAAAGTGAAGAGAACCTCTATAATAAAGGGACATCCGACCACTGTACTTGGTCTGCTGCTGGCTCGCGGAGAGACTCACTGACTCATACATGCACAGGGATTCCTACATTGCCTACTGTGACAGCAGAGACACACCCTGAAGGAGGCCCATAATTTCTATTGCTATTTGCACAAAAGAAAAAAAAATTATCTTATTTTTAATTCTTCATTTTTACTTTTTTCCCCTACCCTCAAAGTTTGGCTTTTCTTTCTTTTCTTTCTTTTAGCTCTCTCTCTCTCTCTCTCTCTCTCTCTCTCTCTCTCTCTCTCTCTCTCACTCATTCTCTCACTGTCCCACATTGTTCCTCATCTCCATTTGTTCCTTTCTGCACTGAATTCAGATTTCTCCCTTATTGGTTTTTTCTTCTCTTTTTCCTTCTCTTGATTATCATTAGGTTTAAAGGAAAGGAAATTCGGTATCTAGCCTCCCTGTTGCTGTTAGATGATGCTAGTCACAACTTTGTTCTTTCATTCTGCCTCTTCCTCTGGCCTTCAACAACTTCTTAGTGTTTGTGTGATCTTTCTGTGTCTTCTGGCCTCACTGCTAAGCTTGCCTGTTCTTTCAAACTGGCCCTCCCTCCCCAACTCCTTTGAACTACCCAATGATAAATGTAAACATATTGTATACCTAAAATGAACCAATAAAAGAATGTAAAATAAAAAAACGAAATTCACGGAACAGCTAATGCCACTGCTTCTCAAACTCTTTAATGAAATTGAAAGGGAAGCAATACTCCCAAATTTATTCTTGGAAGCAAACATCACAGTTATTCTGAAAACAGAGAAAGACTCAACCAAAAAAGAGAGCGATAGGCCAATTTCCCTAATGAACAGAGATGCAAAAATCCTCAATAAGATACTGACAAATAGAATACAGAGGATCATCAACAAGATCATACACCATGACCAAGTGGAATTCATCCCAAGGAGGAAAGATTGAATCAACTTACGTAAATTAATGAATGTACTACACTATATTAACAGAGTTGAGGACAAAAAACCATGTGATCATCTCAAGAAATGCAGAAAAACCATTGGAAAAATTCAAAACCCATTCATGATAAACCCCTAGAGACAGTTGGAATAAATGGTCTTCATCTCGATCTGACCATGGCTATCTGTGAAAAGCCAACAGCCAACATCATATTACATGGTCAAAAACTGAAGTCGTTGAAGCTAAAATCAGGACCAAGACAAGGATGTCCACTATAACCGCTCCTGTTCAATACAGATTTGGAAATGTTACTCAAAGCAATTGGACAAGAGAAAGAAAGAAAAGGAATAAAGATAGGAAAGGAAGAATTGAAACTGTCATTATTTGCTGATGACATGATACTCTACATCTAAGACCCAAAAAACTCTGCGAAAATTCGTTTAGACTTAATTGACAGATTCAGGAGAGTAGCTCGATAAAAGGTCAATACTCAAAAATCAATAGCCTGTTTGTATACAAATAACAGACTCACTGAGAAAGAAATTGGTGAAAAAATCCCTTTCACATCGGCATCCAAAACTTGAAATATCTAGGAATCAATCTAATGAAGGAAGCAAAAGACCTCTACCTCGAAAGCTATAGCGCTCTGAAAAAAAAAAAAAAGAGATTGAAGAGGATACACAAAAATGGGAAAACATCCCTTGTTCCTGGATAGGAAAAACCGACAGAGTGAAAATGGCCATACTTCCCAAACTGCTGTAGAGATACAATGCAATCCTGATGGAAATTCCAACAGCATGCTTCACAGATCATGAGGAAACAATCCAAAAGTTCATTTGGAACAAGAAGAGAACTAAAACAGCAAAAGTGATTCTGACAACAAAGATATGACAGTGGTATCACAATCCCCGACATGAGACTCCACTACAAAGCCACTGTAATAAAAAAACAGTATGATACTGGCAAAGGAACAGATCTGAGGATCAGTGGAATCGATTAGAAGTTGCAGAAGCTACTCCAGACATACTCACCCCCCTTATTTCGACAAAGGAGTCAACCACCCTAACTGGAGGAAAGATGGCCTCTTTAATTACTGGTGTTGGGAAAAGCTGAAGTTCAACTTGCCAAAACTACAAACTAGACCCATAGTTTTCACCATGCACTAAACTAAACTCAAAATAGATAAAAGAGATAAACATTACAACAGAAACACTAAACTTGCTGGAAGATAGGTTAAGTGGAAATCTTGCTGACTTTGGCATGGGAAAAAAACCTAATGAACAAAACCTCAGTAGCACTTGACCTAGCACAGAGAAGCAACACATGGAATCTTATCTTATTATAAAGCTTCTGCACTTCAAGACAAACCAACAACAGAGGTAAGAGACAACCCACAGTGCGGGATACAAATTCACCAGCTGATTCTCAGACACAGGACTGCGATCTAGAATATAAAAGAACTTGAAAACTTCAGATCTCTCAAATTTAAAGATCCAAAATTGGCATCTGTGATGAACAGACATTTCTCAGACAAAGAAGTGCAAGTAGCAAATAAACATATGAAAATAGGTTCAAAATCACTGGTCATTCAAGAGATACAGATGAAAACAGCACCGAGATTCCACTTCACTCCAGAAAGAATGGCTGCTATCATGCAATCAACAAATAATCAATGCTGGTTGGGTTTTGGGGAGAAAGGAACCCTTCACCACTCTTGGTGGGAGTGCAGACTGGTTCGACCACTATGGAAATCAATATGCAGATATCTCAAACAACTAGGATTAGAAGTCCCATTTGACCCACTTATTCCCCTTCTGGGTATCTTCCCAAAATAATTAAAAGAATCTTACCACACCAACATATGTGCACCCATGTTCATAGCAAAACAGTTTGCCACAGGTTAAACCTGGAAACGGCCCAATTGCCCATCAACTGGAGACTGAAGAAAGATGTGGGGGGGTTTTTTGTTTTTGTTTTTTATACAACGGAGTACTACTCAGCCATAAAGAATGAGAAAGAAGAGACATTTAGAGCTGAGTGGATGCACATTGAGGTCATACTCTTAAGTGAAATAAATAGGACACACATGTGTATGTACCAAATCTTTTCTCTGGTGTGAGAAACTGAAAGTGTAAATAAGGATCAAAGTGCATCACAGATAATGTGAAAGAGGAAGAAAAGTTCTAAAGGGGAAGGGGAAGGGGGAAAGGAAAGGAAAGAAGGGAAAGAGAAAAATAGGAGAAAAGGAAAAAACAGAAACAAAGTCTTTGTAAATAAGGAGGGGTGGCGGGGTTGAAGGGAGGGACGGGGAATGGGGAAATAATAACCAATATACATCATGTAAAGGTATAAATTCCCAATGATGAATGTCATCCTATTGTGTACATAAAATGTAGCGATAAACTTAATGACTAATATGTATATATATATATATACACATGCGCACCAAATACTGCAGTATCTATATTCATAAAACAAATGATGATATAAACAAAAGATCAAATAAACAGTAACACAACCACAGTGGGTCACATCAATATCCAAATTTCAAAAGCAGGTGCTTCAACTAAACAAAACATCAGTGAGGAAACATAAGAGTCAAACCACATCCTTGAAGATATGGATAAATATGTATCTACAGAGTGTCTACCCCTGGAAAAGAGAGTACACATTTTTCTCTGTAGCACATGCAACGTTCTCCAAAACAGACCACCTACGACTCTAAGAAGCCTGCTTAAATACATACAAAAGAATAAAAACCACTCCATGCTTACTATCAGAACACTGTGCAGTGAAACCACAAATTAATCACAGAAGACACCACAGAACATTCAGAAACACCTCAAAAATTAGTAACGCACCTAAGCTGCGACTGGCCAGGAGAGACAAGTACCTGGAAGCTCCGAGGCCTTCCTGGGCCACGCCCATGGCACAGTGAGGTCACAGAGGCGTCTAGCAACCCACCCCCATCCGATGGTCTCTAAGCTGCAAAGGGCCAGGAGAGACAAGCACCTTGAAGCTCAGGGGCTGTCCTGGGCCACGCCCACGGCATGGTGAGGTCCACTTAGCAGCGCGGGGGCCTCCAACACCCAGTCCTTCTCCCCCACCCACCCCGCACACCTCCTACCTTCTGGCTTTTCTGCTACCTGGTTCCACACCACAGAGGCACAGGAGATTATAAAGACCCTCGTCCTGAGCGCCCCAAGATAGAGCAGAAGTTAGTAATAGAAAGAGAACCTCTCCGGCTCCTTGAGGAAAACTGAAGCTCAGCAGAAAAGTGAAGAGAACCTCTATAATAAAGGGACATCCGACCACTGTACTTGGTCTGCTGCTGGCTCGCGGAGAGACTCACTGACTCATACATGCACAGGGATTCCTACATTGCCTACTGTGACAGCAGAGACACACCCTGAAGGAGGCCCATAATTTCTATTGCTATTTGCACAAAAGAAAAAAAAATTATCTTATTTTTAATTCTTCATTTTTACTTTTTTCCCCTACCCTCAAAGTTTGGCTTTTCTTTCTTTTCTTTCTTTTAGCCTTTCTCTCTCTCTCTCTCTCTCTCTCTCTCTCTCTCTCTCTCTCTCTCTCTCTCTCTCTCTCTCACTCATTCTCTCACTGTCCCACATTGTTCCTCATCTCCATTTGTTCCTTTCTGCACTGAATTCAGATTTCTCCCTTATTGTTTTTTTCTTCTCTTTTTCCTTCTCTTGATTATCATTAGGTTTAAAGGAAAGGAAATTCGGTATCTAGCCTCCCTGTTGCTGTTAGATGATGCTAGTCACAACTTTGTTCTTTCATTCTGCCTCTTCCTCTGGCCTTCAACAACTTCTTAGTGTTTGTGTGATCTTTCTGTGTCTTCTGGCCTCACTGCTAAGCTTGCCTGTTCTTTCAAACTGGCCCTCCCTCCCCAACTCCTTTGAACTACCCAATGATAAATGTAAACATATTGTATACCTAAAATGAACCAATAAAAGAATGTAAAATAAAAAAACGAAATTCACGGAACAGCTAATGCCACTGCTTCTCAAACTCTTTAATGAAATTGAAAGGGAAGCAATACTCCCAAATTTATTCTTGGAAGCAAACATCACATTTATTCTGAAAACAGAGAAAGACTCAACCAAAAAAGAGAGCGATAGGCCAATTTCCCTAATGAACAGAGATGCAAAAATCCTCAATAAGATACTGACAAATAGAATACAGAGGATCATCAAGAAGAACATACACCATGACCAAGTGGAATTCATCCCAAGGAGGAAAGATTGAATCAACTTACGTAAATTAATGAATGTACTACACTATATTAACAGAGTTGAGGACAAAAAACCATGTGATCATCTCAAGAAATGCAGAAAAACCATTGGAAAAATTCAAAACCCATTCATGATAAACCCCTACAGACAGTTGGAATAAATGGTCTTCATCTCGATCTGACCATGGCTATCTGTGAAAAGCCAACAGCCAACATCATATTACATGGTCCAAAACTGAAGTCTTTGAAGCTAAAATCAGGACCAAGACAAGGATGTCCACTATAACCGCTCCTGT
This sequence comes from Heterocephalus glaber, assembly GCF_053883595.1. Taxonomy (NCBI): domain Eukaryota; kingdom Metazoa; phylum Chordata; class Mammalia; order Rodentia; family Bathyergidae; genus Heterocephalus; species Heterocephalus glaber. The sequence goes on along the minus strand of NW_028258515.1, from coordinate 38,354 downwards.
TCAATAGAGATTTGGAAATGTTACTCAAAGCAATTGGACAAGAGAAAGAAAGAAAAGGAATAAAGATAGGAAAGGAAGAATTGAAACTGTCGTTATTTGCTGATGACATGATACTCTACATCTAAGACCCAAAAAACTCTGCTAAAATTCGTTTAGACTTCATTGACAGATTCAGGAGAGTAGCTCGATAAAAGGTCAATACTCAAAAATCAATAGCCTCTTTGTATCCAAATAACAGACTCACTGAGAAAGAAATTGGTGAAAAAATCCCTTTCACATTGGCATCCAAAACTTGAAATATCTAGGAATCAATCGAATGGAGGAAGCAAAAGACCTCTACCTCGAAAGCTATGGCGCTCTGAAAAAAATAAAAGAGATTGAAGAGGATACACAAAAATGGGAAAACATCCCTTGTTCCTGGATAGGAAAAACCGATAGAGTGAAAATGGCCATACTTCCCAAACTGCTGTAGAGATACAATGCAATCCTGATGGAAATTCCAACAGCATGCTTCACAGATCATGAGAAAACAATCCAAAAGTTCATTGGGAACAAGAAGAGAACTAAAACAGCAAAAGTGATTCTGACAACAAAGATATGACAGTGGTATCACAATCCCCAACATGAGACTCCACTACAAAGCCACTGTAATCAAAAACAGTATGATACTGGCAAAGGAACAGATCTGAGGATCAGTGGAATCGATTAGAAGTTGCAGAAGCTACTCCAGACATACTCACCCCCCTTATTTCGACAAAGGAGTCAACCACCCTAACTGGAGGAAAGATGGCCTCTTTAATTACTGGTGTTGGGAAAAGCTGAAGTTCAACTTGCCAAAACTACAAACTAGACCCATAGTTTTCACCATGCACTAAACTAAACTCAAAATAGATAAAAGAGATAAACATCACAACAGAAACACTAAACTTGCTGGAAGATAGGTTAAGTGGAAATCTTGCTGACTTTGGCATGGGAAAAAAACCTTATGAACAAAACCTCAGTAGCACTTGACCTAGCACAGAGAAGCAACACATGGAATCTTATCTTATTATAAAGCTTCTGCACTTCAAGAGAAACCAACAACAGAGGTAAGAGACAACGCACAGTACGGGATACAAATTCACCAGCTGATTCTCAGACACAGGACTGCGATCTAGAATATAAAAGAACTTGAAAACTTCAGATCTCTCAAATTTAAAGATCCAAAATTGGCATCTGTGATGAACAGACATTTCTCAGACAAAGAAGTGCAAGTAGCAAATAAACATATGAAAATAGGTTCAAAATCACTGGTCATTCAAGAGATACAGATGAAAACAGCACCGAGATTCCACTTCACTCCAGAAAGAATGGCTGCTATCATGCAATCAACAAATAATCAATGCTGGTTGGGTTTTGGGGAGAAAGGAACCCTTCACCACTCTTGGTGGGAGTGCAGACTGGTACGACCACTATGGAAATCAATATGCAGATATCTCAAACAACTAGGATTACAAGTCCCATTTGACCCACTTATTCCCCTTCTGGGTATCTTCCCAAAATAATTAAAAGAATCTTACCACACCAATATATGTGCACCCATGTTCATAGCAAAACAGTTTCCAATAGGTTAAACCTGGAAACAGCCCAATTGCCCATCAACTGGAGACTGAAGAAAGATGTGGGGGTTTCTTTTTGTTTTTTTTTTTAATACAATGGAGTACTACTCAGCCATAAAGAATGAGAAAGAAGAGACATTTAGAGCTGAGTGGATGCACATTGAGGTCATACTCTTAAGTGAAATAAATAGGACACACATGTGTATGTACAAATCTTTTCTCTGGTGTGAGAAACTGAAAGTGTAAATAAGGATCAAAGTGTATCATAGATAATGTGAAAGAGGAAGAAAAGTTCTAAAGGGGAAGGGGAAGGGGGAAAGGAAAGGAAAGAAGGGAAAGAAAAAAATAGGAGAAAAGGAAAAAACAGAAACAAAGTCTTTGTAAATAAGGAGGGGTGGCGGGGTTGAAGGGAGGGAAGGGGAATGGGGAAATAATAACCAATATACATCATGTAAAGGTATAAATTCCCAATGATGAATGGCATCCTATTGTGTACATAAAATGTAGCGATAAACTTAATGACTAATATGTATATATATATATATATATATGCGCACCAAATACTGCAGTATCTATATTCATAAAACAAATGATGATATAAACAAAAGATCAAATAAACAGTAACACAACCACAGTGGGTCACATCAATATCCAAATTTCAAAAGCAGGTGCTTCAACTAAACAAAACATCAGTGAGGAAACATAAGAGTCAAACCACATCCTTGAAGATATGGATAAATATGTATGTACAGAGTGTCTACCCCTGGAAAAGAGAGTACACATTTTTCTCTGTAGCACATGCAACATTCTCCAAAATAGACCACCTACGACTCTAAGAAGCCTGCTTAAATACATACAAAAGAATAAAAACCACTCCATGCTTACTATCAGAACACTGTGCAGTGAAACCACAAATTAATCACAGAAGACACCACAGAACATTCAGAAACACCTCAAAAATTAGTAACGCACCTAAGCTGCGACTGGCCAGGAGAGACAAGTACCTGGAAGCTCCGAGGCCTTCCTGGGCCACGCCCACGGCACAGTGAGGTCACAGAGGCGTCTAGCAACCCACCCCCATCCGATGGTCTCTAAGCTGCAAAGGGCCAGGAGAGACAAGCACCTTGAAGCTCAGGGGCTGTCCTGGGCCACGCCCACGGCATGGTGAGGTCCACTTAGCAGCGCGGGGGCCTCCAACACCCAGTCCTTCTCCCCCACCCACCCCGCACACCTCCTACCTTCCGGCTTTTCTGCTACCTGGTTCCACACCACAGAGGCACAGGAGATTATAAAGACCCTCGTCCTGAGCGCCCCAAGATAGAGCAGAAGTTAGTAATAGAAAGAGAACCTCTCCGGCTCCTTGAGGAAAACTGAAGCTCAGCAGAAAAGTGAAGAGAACCTCTATAATAAAGGGACATCCGACCACTGTACTTGGTCTGCTGCTGGCTCGCGGAGAGACTCACTGACTCATACATGCACAGGGATTCCTACATTGCCTACTGTGACAGCAGAGACACACCCTGAAGGAGGCCCATAATTTCTATTGCTATTTGCACAAAAGAAAAAAAAATTATCTTATTTTTAATTCTTCATTTTTACTTTTTTCCCCTACCCTCAAAGTTTGGCTTTTCTTTCTTTTCTTTCTTTTAGCCTCTTTCTCTCTCTCTCTCTCTCTCTCTCTCTCTCTCTCTCTCTCTCTCTCTCTCTCACTCTCATTCTCTCACTGTCCCACATTGTTCCTCATCTCCATTTGTTCCTTTCTGCACTGAATTCAGATTTCTCCCTTATTGGTTTTTTCTTCTCTTTTTCCTTCTCTTGATTATCATTAGGTTTAAAGGAAAGGAAATTCGGTATCTAGCCTCCCTGTTGCTGTTAGATGATGCTAGTCACAACTTTGTTCTTTCATTCTGCCTCTTCCTCTGGCCTTCAACAACTTCTTAGTGTTTGTGTGATCTTTCTGTGTCTTCTGGCCTCACTGCTAAGCTTGCCTGTTCTTTCAAACTGGCCCTCCCTCCCCAACTCCTTTGAACTACCCAATGATAAATGTAAACATATTGTATACCTAAAATGAACCAATAAAAGAATGTAAAATAAAAAAACGAAATTCACGGAACAGCTAATGCCACTGCTTCTCAAACTCTTTAATGAAATTGAAAGGGAAGCAATACTCCCAAATTTATTCTTGGAAGCAAACATCACAGTTATTCTGAAAACAGAGAAAGACTCAACCAAAAAAGAGAGCGATAGGCCAATTTCCCTAATGAACAGAGATGCAAAAATCCTCAATAAGATACTGACAAATAGAATACAGAGGATCATCAACAAGATCATACACCATGACCAAGTGGAATTCATCCCAAGGAGGAAAGATTGAATCAACTTACGTAAATTAATGAATGTACTACACTATATTAACAGAGTTGAGGACAAAAACCATGTGACCATCTCAAGAAATGCAGAAAAACCATTGGAAAAATTCAAAACCCATTCATGATAAACCCCTAGAGACAGTTGGAATAAATGGTCTTCATCTCGATCTGACCATGGCTATCTGTGAAAAGCCAACAGCCAACATCATATTACATGGTCAAACACTGAAGTCGTTGAAGCTAAAATCAGGACCAAGACAAGGATGTCCACTATAACCGCTCCTGTTCAATAGAGATTTGGAAATGTTACTCAAAGCAATTGGACAAGAGAAAGAAAGAAAAGGAATAAAGATAGGAAAGGAAGAATTGAAACTGTCATTATTTGCTGATGACATGATACTCTACATCTAAGACCCAAAAAACTCTGCTAAAATTCGTTTAGACTTAATTGACAGATTCAGGAGAGTAGCTCGATAAAAGGTCAATACTCAAAAATCAATAGCCTGTTTGTATACAAATAACAGACTCACTGAGAAAGAAATTGGTGAAAAAATCCCTTTCACATCGGCATCCAAAACTTGAAATATCTAGGAATCAATCTAATGAAGGAAGCAAAAGACCTCTACCTCGAAAGCTATAGCGCTCTGAAAAAAAAAAAAAAGAGATTGAAGAGGATACACAAAAATGGGAAAACATCCCTTGTTCCTGGATAGGAAAAACCGATAGAGTGAAAATGGCCATACTTCCCAAACTGCTGTAGAGATACAATGCAATCCTGATGGAAATTCCAACAGCATGCTTCACAGATCATGAGGAAACAATCCAAAAGTTCATTTGGAACAAGAAGAGAACTAAAACAGCAAAAGTGATTCTGACAACAAAGATATGACAGTGGTATCACAATCCCCGACATGAGACTCCACTACAAAGCCACTGTAATAAAAAAACAGTATGATACTGGCAAAGGAACAGATCTGAGGATCAGTGGAATCGATTAGAAGTTGCAGAAACTACTCCAGACATACTCACCCCCCTTATTTCGACAAAGGAGTCAACCACCCTAACTGGAGGAAAGATAACCTCTTTAATTACTGGTGTTGGGAAAAGCTGAAGTTCAACTTGCCAAAACTACAAACTAGACCCATAGTTTTCACCATGCACTAAACTAAACTCAAAATAGATAAAAGAGATAAACATTACAACAGAAACACTAAACTTGCTGGAAGATAGGTTAAGTGGAAATCTTGCTGACTTTGGCATGGGAAAAAAACCTAATGAACAAAACCTCAGTAGCACTTGACCTAGCACAGAGAAGCAACACATGGAATCTTATCTTATTATAAAGCTTCTGCACTTCAAGACAAACCAACAACAGAGGTAAGAGACAACCCACAGTGCGGGATACAATTTCACCAGCTGATTCTCAGACACAGGACTGCGATCTAGAATATAAAAGAACTTGAAAACTTCAGATCTCTCAAATTTAAAGATCCAAAATTGGCATCTGTGATGAACAGACATTTCTCAGACAAAGAAGTGCAAGTAGCAAATAAACATATGAAAATAGGTTCAAAATCACTGGTCATTCAAGAGATACAGATGAAAACAGCACCGAGATTCCACTTCACTCCAGAAAGAATGGCTGCTATCATGCAATCAACAAATAATCAATGCTGGTTGGGTTTTGGGGAGAAAGGAACCCTTCACCACTCTTGGTGGGAGTGCAGACTGGTTCGACCACTATGGAAATCAATATGCAGATATCTCAAACAACTAGGATTAGAAGTCCCATTTGACCCACTTATTCCCCTTCTGGGTATCTCCCCAAAATAATTAAAAGAATCTTACCACACCAACATATGTGCACCCATGTTCATAGCAAAACAGTTTGCCACAGGTTAAACCTGGAAACGGCCCAATTGCCCATCAACTGGAGACTGAAGAAAGATGTGGGGGGTTTTTTTGTTTTTGTTTTTTATACAACGGAGTACTACTCAGCCATAAAGAATGAGAAAGAAGAGACATTTAGAGCTGAGTGGATGCACATTGAGGTCATACTCTTAAGTGAAATAAATAGGACACACATGTGTATGTAACAAATCTTTTCTCTGGTGTGAGAAACTGAAAGTGTAAATAAGGATCAAAGTGTATCATAGATAATGTGAAAGAGGAAGAAAAGTTCTAAAGGGGAAGGGGAAGGGGGAAAGGAAAGGAAAGAAGGGAAAGAAAAAAATAGGAGAAAAGGAAAAAACAGAAACAAAGTCTTTGTAAATAAGGAGGGGTGGCGGGGTTGAAGGGAGGGAAGGGGAATGGGGAAATAATAACCAATATACATCATGTAAAGGTATAAATTCCCAAGGATGAATGGCATCCTATTGTGTACATAAAATGTAGCGATAAACTTAATGACTAATATGCGTATATATATATATGCATATATATATATGTGCATATATATATATATATATGCACCAAATACTGCAGTATCTATATTCATAAAACAAATGATGATATAAACAAAAGATCAAATAAACAGTAACACAACCACAGTGGGTCACATCAATATCCAAATTTCAAAAGCAGGTGCTTCAACTGAACAAAACATCAGTGAGGAAACATAAGAGTCAAACCACATCCTTGAAGATATGGATAAATATGTATCTACAGAGTGTCTACCCCTGGAAAAGAGAGTACACATGTTTCTCTGTAGCACATGCAACGTTCTCCAAAATAGACCACCTACGACTCTAAGAAGCCTGCTTAAATACACACAAAAGACTAAAAACCACTCCATGCTTACTATCAGAACATTGTGCAGTGAAACCACAAATTAATCACAGAAGACACCACCGAAAATTCAGAAACACCTCAAAAATTAGTAACGCACCTAAGCTGCGACTGGCCAGGAGAGACAAGTACCTGGAAGCTCCGCGGCCTTCCTGGGCCACGCCCACGGCACAGTGAGGTCACAGAGGCGGCTAGCAACCCACCCCCATCCCATGGTCTCTAAGCTGCAAAGGGCCAGGAGAGACAAGCACCTTGAAGCTCAGGGGCTGTCCTGGGCCACGCCCACGGCATGGTGAGGTCCACTTAGCAGCGCGGGGGCCTCCAACACCCAGTCCTTCTCCCCCGCCCACCCCGCGCACCTCCTACCTTCTGGCTTTTCTGCTTCCTGGTCCCACACGACAGAGGCACAGGAGATTATAAAGACCCTCGTCCTGAGCGCCCCAAGATAGAGCAGAAGTTAGTAATAGAAAGAGAACCTCTCCGGCTCCTTGAGGAAAACTGAAGCTCAGCAGAAAAGTGAAGAGAACCTCTATAATAAAGGGACATCCGACCACTGTACTTGGTCTGCTGCTGGCTCGCGGAGAGACTCACTGACTCATACATGCACAGGGATTCCTACATTGCCTACTGTGACAGCAGAGACACACCCTGAAGGAGGCCCATAATTTCTATTGCTATTTGCACAAAAGAAGAAAAAATTATCTTATTTTTAATTCTTCATTTTTACTTTTTTCCCCTACCCTCAAAGTTTGGCTTTTCTTTCTTTTCTTTCTCTTTCTCTCTCTCTCTCTCTCTCTCTCTCTCTCTCTCTCTCTCTCTCACTCTTTCTCTCACTGTCCCACACTGTTCCTCATCTCCATTTGTTCCTTTCTGCACTGAATTCAGATTTCTCCCTTATTGGTTTTTTCTTCTCTTTTTCCTTCTCTTGATTATCATTAGGTTTAAAGGAAAGGAAATTCGGTATCTAGCCTCCCTGTTGCTGTTAGATGATGCTAGTCACAACTTTGTTCTTTCATTCTGCCTCTTCCTCTGGCCTTCAACAACTTCTTAGTGTTTGTGTGATCTTTCTGTGTCTTCTGGCCTCACTGCTAAGCTTGCCTGTTCTTTCAAACTGGCCCTCCCTCCCCAACTCCTTTGAACTACCCAATGATAAATGTAAACATATTGTATACCTAAAATGAACCAATAAAAGAATGTAAAATAAAAAAACGAAATTCACGGAACAGCTAATGCCACTGCTTCTCAAACTCTTTAATGAAATTGAAAGGGAAGCAATACTCCCAAATTTATTCTTGGAAGCAAACATCACAGTTATTCTGAAAACAGAGAAAGACTCAACCAAAAAAGAGAGCGATAGGCCAATTTCCCTAATGAACAGAGATGCAAAAATCCTCAATAAGATACTGACAAATAGAATACAGAGGATCATCAACAAGATCATACACCATGACCAAGTGGAATTCATCCCAAGGAGGAAAGATTGAATCAACTTACGTAAATTAATGAATGTACTACACTATATTAACAGAGTTGAGGACAAAAACCATGTGACCATCTCAAGAAATGCAGAAAAACCATTGGAAAAATTCAAAACCCATTCATGATAAACCCCTAGAGACAGTTGGAATAAATGGTCTTCATCTCGATCTGACCATGGCTATCTGTGAAAAGCCAACAGCCAACATCATATTACATGGTCAAACACTGAAGTCGTTGAAGCTAAAATCAGGACCAAGACAAGGATGTCCACTATAACCGCTCCTGTTCAATAGAGATTTGGAAATGTTACTCAAAGCAATTGGACAAGAGAAAGAAAGAAAAGGAATAAAGATAGGAAAGGAAGAATTGAAACTGTCATTATTTGCTGATGACATGATACTCTACATCTAAGACCCAAACAACTCTGCTAAAATTCGTTTAGACTTCATTGACAGATTCAGGAGAGTAGCTCGATAAAAGGTCAATACTCAAAAATCAATAGCCTGTTTGTATACAAATAACAGACTCACTGAGAAAGAAATTGGTGAAAAAATCCCTTTCACATCGGCATCCAAAACTTGAAATATCTAGGAATCAATCTAATGAAGGAAGCAAAAGACCTCTACCTCGAAAGCTATAGCGCTCTGAAAAAAAAAAAAAAGAGATTGAAGAGGATACACAAAAATGGGAAAACATCCCTTGTTCCTGGATAGGAAAAACCGACAGAGTGAAAATGGCCATACTTCCCAAACTGCTGTAGAGATACAATGCAATCCTGATGGAAATTCCAACAGCATGCTTCACAGATCATGAGGAAACAATCCAAAAGTTCATTTGGAACAAGAAGAGAACTAAAACAGCAAAAGTGATTCTGACAACAAAGATATGACAGTGGTATCACAATCCCCGACATGAGACTCCACTACAAAGCCACTGTAATAAAAAAACAGTATGATACTGGCAAAGGAACAGATCTGAGGATCAGTGGAATCGATTAGAAGTTGCAGAAACTACTCCAGACATACTCACCCCCCTTATTTCGACAAAGGAGTCAACCACCCTAACTGGAGGAAAGATAACCTCTTTAATTACTGGTGTTGGGAAAAGCTGAAGTTCAACTTGCCAAAACTACAAACTAGACCCATAGTTTTCACCATGCACTAAACTAAACTCAAAATAGATAAAAGAGATAAACATTACAACAGAAACACTAAACTTGCTGGAAGATAGGTTAAGTGGAAATCTTGCTGACTTTGGCATGGGAAAAAAACCTAATGAACAAAACCTCAGTAGCACTTGACCTAGCACAGAGAAGCAACACATGGAATCTTATCTTATTATAAAGCTTCTGCACTTCAAGACAAACCAACAACAGAGGTAAGAGACAACCCACACTGCGGGATACAAATTCACCAGCTGATTCTCAGACACAGGACTGCGATCTAGAATATAAAAGAACTTGAAAACTTCAGATCTCTCAAATTTAAAGATCCAAAATTGGCATCTGTGATGAACAGACATTTCTCAGACAAAGAAGTGCAAGTAGCAAATAAACATATGAAAATAGGTTCAAAATCACTGGTCATTCAAGAGATACAGATGAAAACAGCACCGAGATTCCACTTCACTCCAGAAAGAATGGCTGCTATCATGCAATCAACAAATAATCAATGCTGGTTGGGTTTTGGGGAGAAAGGAACCCTTCACCACTCTTGGTGGGAGTGCAGACTGGTTCGACCACTATGGAAATCAATATGCAGATATCTCAAACAACTAGGATTAGAAGTCCCATTTGACCCACTTATTCCCCTTCTGGCTATCTTCCCAAAATAATTAAAAGAATCTTACCACACCAACATATGTGCACCCATGTTCATAGCAAAACAGTTTGCCACAGGTTAAACCTGGAAACGGCCCAATTGCCCATCAACTGGAGACTGAAGAAAGATGTGGGGGGGGGTTTTGTTTTTGTTTTTTATACAACGGAGTACTACTCAGCCATAAAGAATGAGAAAGAAGAGACATTTATAGCTGAGTGGATGCACATTGAGGTCATACTCTTAAGTGAAATAAATAGGACACACATGTGTATGTACCAAATCTTTTCTCTGGTGTGAGAAACTGAAAGTGTAAATAAGGATCAAAGTGCATCACAGATAATGTGAAAGAGGAAGAAAAGTTCTAAAGGGGAAGGGGAAGGGGGAAAGGAAAGGAAAGAAGGGAAAGAGAAAAATAGGAGAAAAGGAAAAAACAGAAACAAAGTCTTTGTAAATAAGGAGGGGTGGCGGGGTTGAAGGGAGGGACGGGGAATGGGGAAATAATAACCAATATACATCATGTAAAGGTATAAATTCCCAATGATGAATGTCATCCTATTGTGTACATAAAATGTAGCGATAAACTTAATGACTAATATGTATATATATATATATATACACATGCGCACCAAATACTGCAGTATCTATATTCATAAAACAAATGATGATATAAACAAAAGATCAAATAAACAGTAACACAACCACAGTGGGTCACATCAATATCCAAATTTCAAAAGCAGGTGCTTCAACTAAACAAAACATCAGTGAGGAAACATAAGAGTCAAACCACATCCTTGAAGATATGGATAAATATGTATGTACAGAGTGTCTACCCCTGGAAAAGAGAGTACACATTTTTCTCTGTAGCACATGCAACGTTCTCCAAAACAGACCACCTACGACTCTAAGAAGCCTGCTTAAATACATACAAAAGAATAAAAACCACTCCATGCTTACTATCAGAACACTGTGCAGTGAAACCACAAATTAATCACAGAAGACACCACAGAACATTCAGAAACACCTCAAAAATTAGTAACTCACCTAAGCTGCGACTGGCCAGGAGAGACAAGTACCTGGAAGCTCCGAGGCCTTCCTGGGCCACGCCCACGGCACAGTGAGGTCACAGAGGCGTCTAGCAACCCACCCCCATCCGATGGTCTCTAAGCTGCAAAGGGCCAGGAGAGACAAGCACCTTGAAGCTCAGGGGCTGTCCTGGGCCACGCCCACGGCATGGTGAGGTCCACTTAGCAGCGCGGGGGCCTCCAACACCCAGTCCTTCTCCCCCACCCACCCCGCACACCTCCTACCTTCCGGCTTTTCTGCTACCTGGTTCCACACCACAGAGGCACAGGAGATTATAAAGACCCTCGTCCTGAGCGCCCCAAGATAGACCAGACGTTAGTAAAAGAAAGAGGACCTCTCCGGCTCCTTGATGAAAACGGAAGCTCCGCAGAAAAGTGAAGAGAACCTCTATAATAAAGAGACATCCGACCGCTGTACTTGGTCTGCTGCTGGCTCGCGGAGAGACTCACTGACTCATACATGCACAGGGATTCCTACATTGCCTACTGTGACAGCAGAGACACACCCTGAAGGAGGCCCATAATTTCTATTGCTATTTGCACAAAAGAAAAAAAAATTATCTTATTTTTAATTCTTAATTTTTACTTTTTTTTCCTACCCTCAAAGTTTGGCTTTTCTTTCTTTTAGCCTTTCTTTCTCTCTCTCTCTCTCTCTCTCTCTCTCTCTCTCTCTCTCTCTCTCTCTCTCTCTCTCTCTCTCCTCATTCTCTCACTGTCCCACATTGTTCCTCATCTCCCCATTTGTTCCTTTCTGCACCGAATTCGGATTTCTCCCTTATTGTTTTTTTCTTCTCTTTTGCCTTCTCTTGATTATCATTAGGTTTAGAGGAAAGGAAATTCGGTATCTAGCCTCCCTGTTGCTGTTAGATGATGCTAGTCACATCTTTGTTCTTTCATTCTGCCTCTTCCTCTGGCCTTCAACAACTTCTTAGTGTTTGTGTGATCTTTCTGTGTCTTCTGGCCTCACTGCTAAGCTTGCCTGTTCTTTCAAACTGGCCCTCCCTCCCCAACTCCTCTGAACTACCCAATGATAAATGTAAACATATTGTATACCTAAAATGAACCAATAAAAGAATTTAAAATAACAAAACGAAATTCACGGAACAGCTAATGCCACTGCTTCTCAAACTCTTTAATGAAATTGAAAGGGAAGCAATACTCCCAAATTTATTCTTGGAAGCAAACATCACATTTATTCTGAAAACAGAGAAAGACTCAACCAAAAAAGAGAGCTATAGGCCAATTTCCCTAATGAACATAGATGCAGACATCCTCAAGAAGATACTGACAAATAGAATACAGAGGATCATCAAGAAGAACATACACCATGACCAAGTGGAATTCATCCCAAGGAGGAAAGATTGAGTCAACTTATGTAAATTAATGAATGTACTACACTATATTAACAGAGTTGAGGACAAAAAACCATGTGACCATCTCAAGAAATGCAGAAAAACCATTGGAAAAATTCAAAACCCATTCATGATAAACCCCTAGAGACAGTTGGAATAAAATGGTCTTCATCTCAATCTGACCATGGCTATCTGTGAAAAGCCAACAGCCAACATCATATTACATGGTCAAAAACTGAAGTCTTTGAAGCTAAAATCAGGACCAAGACAAGGATGTCCACTATAACCGCTCCTGTTCAATACAGATTTGGAAATGTTACTCAAAGCAATTGGACAAGAGAAAGAAAGAAAAGGAATAAAGATAGGAAAGGAAGAATTGAAACTGTCATTATTTGCTGATGACATGATACTCTACATCTAAGACCCAAAAAACTCTGCTAAAATTCTTTTAGACTTAATTGACAGATTCAGGAGAGTAGCTCGATAAAAGGTCAATACTCAAAAATCAATAGCCTCTTTGTATCCAAATAACAGACTCACTGAGAAAGAAATTGGTGAAAAAATCCCTTTCACATTGGCATCCAAAACTTGAAATATCTAGGAATCAATCGAATGGAGGAAGCAAAAGACCTCTACCTCGAAAGCTATAGCACTCTGAAAAAAAAAAAAAAGAGATTGAAGAGGATACACAAAAATGGGAAAACATGCCTTGTTCCGGGATAGGAAAAACCGATAGAGTGAAAATGGCCATACTTCCAAAACTGCTGTAGAGATACAATGCAATCCTGATGGAAATTCCAACAGCATGCTTCACAGATCATGAGAAAACAATCCAAAAGTTCATCTGGAACAAGAAGAGAACTAAAACAGCAAAAGTGATTCTGACAACAAAGATATGACAGTGGTATCACAATCCCCAACACGAGACTCCACTACAAAGCCACTGTAATAAAAAACAGTATGATACTGGCAAAGGAACAGATCTGAGGATCAGTGGAATCGATCAGAAGTTGCAGAAACTACTCCAGACATACTCGCCCCCCTTATTTCGACAAAGGAGTCAACCACCCTAACTGGAGGAAAGATAACCTCTTTAATTACTGGTGTTGGGAAAAGCTGAAGTTCAACTTGCCAAAACTAAAAACTAGACCCATAGTTTTCACCATGCACTAAACTAAACTCAAAATAGATAAAATAGATAAACATTACAACAGAAACACTAAACTTGCTGGAAGATAGGTTAAGTGGAAATCTTGCTGACTTTGGCATGGGAAAAAAACCGTATGAACAAAACCTCAGTAGCACTTGACCTAGCACAGAGAAGCAACACATGGAATCTTATCTTATTATAAAGCTTCTGCACTTCAAGAGAAACCAACAACAGAGGTAAGAGACAACCTACAGTGCGGGATACAATTTCACCAGCTGATTCTCAGACAAAGGACCGCGATCTAGAATATAAAAGAACTTGAAAACTTCAGCTCTCTCAAATTTAAAGATCCAAAATTGGCATCGGTGACGAACAGACATTTCTCAGACAAAGAAGTGCAAGTAGCAAATAAACATATGAAAATAGGTTCAAAATCACTGGTCATTCAAGAGATACAGATGAAAACAGCACCGAGATTCCACTTCACTCCACAAAGAATGGCTGCTATCGTGCAATCAACAAATCATCAATGCTGGTTGGGTTTTGGGGAGAAAGGAACCCTTCACCGCTCTTGGTGGGAGTGCAGACTGGTACGACCACTATGGAAATCAATATGCAGATAGCTCAAACAACTAGGATTACAAGTCCCATTTGACCCACTTATTCCCCTTCTGGGTATCTTCCCAAAATAATTAAAAGAATCTTACCACACCAATATATGTGCACCCATGTTCATAGCAAAACAGTTTCCAATAGGTTAAACCTGGAAACAGCCCAATTGCCCATCAACTGGAGACTGAAGAAAGATGTGGGGGTTTCTTTTTGTTTTGTTTTTTTTAATACAATGGAGTACTACTCAGCCATAAAGAATGAGAAAGAAGAGACATTTAGAGCTGAGTGGATGCACATTGAGGTCATACTCTTAAGTGAAATAAATAGGACACACATGTGTATGTAACAAATCTTTTCTCTGGTGTGAGAAACTGAAAGTGTAAATAAGGATCAAAGTGTATCATAGATAATGTGAAAGAGGAAGAAAAGTTCTAAAGGGGAAGGGGAAGGGGGAAAGGAAAGGAAAGAAGGGAAAGAAAAAAATAGGAGAAAAGGAAAAAACAGAAACAAAGTCTTTGTAAATAAGGAGGGGTGGCGGGGTTGAAGGGAGGGAAGGGGAATGGGGAAATAATAACCAATATACATCATGTAAAGGTATAAATTCCCAATGATGAATGGCATCCTATTGTGTACATAAAATGTAGCGATAAACTTAATGACTAATATGTGTGTATATATATATATATATATATGCACCAAATACTGCAGTATCTATATTCATAAAACAAATGATGATATAAACAAAAGATCAAATAAACAGTAACACAACCACAGTGGGTCACATCAATATCCAAATTTCAAAAGCAGGTGCTTCAACTGAACAAAACATCAGTGAGGAAACATAAGAGTCAAACCACATCCTTGAAGATATGGATAAATATGTATCTACAGAGTGTCTACCCCTGGAAAAGAGAGTACACATGTTTCTCTGTAGCACATGCAACGTTCTCCAAAATAGACCACCTACGACTCTAAGAAGCCTGCTTAAATACACACAAAAGACTAAAAACCACTCCATGCTTACTATCAGAACATTGTGCAGTGAAACCACAAATTAATCACAGAAGACACCACCGAAAATTCAGAAACACCTCAAAAATTAGTAACGCACCTAAGCTGCGACTGGCCAGGAGAGACAAGTACCTGGAAGCTCCGCGGCCTTCCTGGGCCACGCCCACGGCACAGTGAGGTCACAGAGGCGTCTAGCAACCCACCCCCATCCGATGGTCTCTAAGCTGCAAAGGGCCAGGAGAGACAAGCACCTTGAAGCTCAGGGGCTGTCCTGGGCCACGCCCACGGCATGGTGAGGTCCACTTAGCAGCGCGGGGGCCTCCAACACCCAGTCCTTCTCCCCCGCCCACCCCGCGCACCTCCTACCTTCTGGCTTTTCTGCTTCCTGGTCCCACACGACAGAGGCACAGGAGATTATAAAGACCCTCGTCCTGAGCGCCCCAAGATAGACCAGACGTTAGTAAAAGAAAGAGGACCTCTCCGGCTCCTTGATGAAAACGGAAGCTCCGCAGAAAAGTGAAGAGAACCTCTATAATAAAGAGACATCCGACCGCTGTACTTGGTCTGCTGCTGGCTCGCGGAGAGACTCACTGACTCATACATGCACAGGGATTCCTACATTGCCTACTGTGACAGCAGAGACACACCCTGAAGGAGGCCCATAATTTCTATTGCTATTTGCACAAAAGAAAAAAAAATTATCTTATTTTTAATTCTTCATTTTTACTTTTTCTTCCTACCCTCAAAGTTTGGCTTTTCTTTCTTTTCTTTCTTTTAGCCTTTCTCTCTCTCTCTCTCTCTCTCTCTCTCTCTCTCTCTCTCTCTCTCTCTCTCTCTCTCATTCACTCATTCTCTCACTGTCCCACATTGTTCCTCATCTCCCCATTTGTTCCTTTCTGCACTGAATTCGGATTTTTCCCTCATTGTTTTTTTCTTCTCTTTTTCCTTCTCTTGATTATCATTAGGTTTAAAGGAAAGGAAATTTCCTATCTAGCCTACCTGTTGCTGTTACATGATTCTAGTCACATCTTTGTTGTTTCATTCTGCCTCTTCCTCTTGCCTTCAACAACTTCTTAGTGTTTGTGTGATCTTTCTGTGTCTTCTGTCCTCACTGCTAAGCTTGCCTGTTCTTTCAAACTGTCCCTCCCTCCCCAACTCCTTTTAACTCCCCACCACGAAGGGGAAAGATGCTATATTGAACAGTTTCTTCATTATCAACTTATGTGGGATTGGTCCTCAGATTTAATTTAACTCACCTAGTTAAAAGTGACAGATTATTAACTACCACAAATTGTCATTTTCTAAGCTGTGCTTGATGCTGTGGTATTGATGACTATGTCACTTGGGCTAACGTGTTGTGACTGATCTAATTAGTTGTCCTTCCTGGCATAAGAAAAATATAATAGCTTCAGAGTCATTAGAGTCTCAAAACCCAAACACAAGCTATATCTTGCAGACACCTCTGAAAAGCAATCATTCCAGAAGGATTTCAAACATAAGCAACAAAGATATCTACATTAAGCAATTTTGAAATATCAACCCAGAAATTAAACCAAGGACAGTACCAAAAACAAAAATGAGAAGACACATAAGCAAGGCACAAACACAGGCTTCCATGCCACACAAAGGAAATTCTGGGGAAAATGAGGTGGAAACGTCTGAGAAGCAACCACTTGGACACCCTGAAATGGTAGCACAGGAAGTAACAAAGCAGATGCATGAGGCTGTAGAAAAATTCAAAGCAGAAATAATCTCCCAGATAAATACAGACATGGTGAGCAGAGTGAAAGACATGATTAAAAGCTCTAGAGCAGAAACAGATAAGAAAATAGATGTGATCAGAAACATGCTGGAAGCCATGAATGCCCAGCATGAGACAGAAATGGAAAACATGATCAGCCAACATAAGAAACAAATGGAATCCACGAAACACATTCAAACAGATAGCCAGGAGATTAAAAACTCCATGGAAAGCATGCAGAGCAGACTAAGAGAATCTGAAGACAGAATATCAGATATAGAAGACAGGTTTGTGGTTAAGGAACATGAAAACAGAGATTTCTTAAAGATAGTAAGGGACCATGAGAAATCAATCCAACAGCTGCTAGATGATGCAAAGAAGAATTACATAAGACTCACAGGAGTCCATGAAAAAACAAGAGAAAGTACAATGGACATAAAAAATCTGTTCACAGAAGTAATAGTAAATAACTTCCCAGACAGAGGTAGAGAGTTGGACGTACAGATAAGTGAGGCACATAGAACTCCATTCAGCCATCACCAAAGAAAATCTACACCTAGACATATAATAGTCAAGATCCCAGAAACCCAACAGAAGAACAAAATTCCACAGGCAGTTAAAGAAACCAATCACTTACAAATGAAAGCTCATCAGAATCACGGCAGATTTCTCAACACAAACCCTCAAATCAAGGAGAGTCTGCAGTGAAGAATTTCAAGCCCTAAAAGAAAATAACTTCCAACCCAGACTGTTGTATCCTGCACAATTATCTTTCAAAATCGATGGGGAAATTAGATACTTCCATGACAAAGAATGCCTCAGAAATTTCATGAACACCAAACCAGCACTCCAAAAATTTTAAGCAATATCTTAGAAAAAGACAATGAAGGTCATAACTCCATGAGGCCCAACAAAGAGAAGGCGCCAGGGGGATTAAAGGTGCCCCAGCATG
>NW_028258515.1:0-20378 GCF_053883595.1 Heterocephalus glaber | reverse complement strand
CTGATGCTGCACATGCGTGAACTGTTTTTATTTCCTAGGTTATCAACCTCTGAATATCTTTTTCTGGTTCAGTCCACACTCTCTTCTCCCTTTTGCTGTAGCATAAATTCTAGTGAGGCACCCTCCAGATGGCGTGTTGCCTATTCGGATTTCTGCATCAAGTAGAGCATGTGGAGCAGGTACCCTAAGCTGGGAACATTAAAGTTTGCTTCACCAAAAGGGTCAGCAGCTGGAGCTGGTAACCCCACAGCCTGCCAGTGTGAAGGCAGTCTGCAGCTGGAGCTGCTAACACTGAATATGGCTATGAGTGGAGAGCAAGAGTAGAAAAATGGGCAATTGTAGGCACTGCCATTTCCAGTGTGTCTAAGTCCCCAAGTTATGCCAGTTAGGTGCTTGTTCTGAGTGGCAAGGGTGGACACTAATATTAAAAGGACTGATAGCTGCTGGCATTCAAAGGACTGTGGACCTTAAAACAGCTACACTTTGACAAGTCATAATGTATGAATTGAGCAGAAGACCTCAGGCTCTAGATAACATCGTGGTAGCCCATATTTAGACTTCTCTTTTATAGAGGCCCAGAGAACAGGGAAAGCAATGGTGGTGGCCATCAGCAAGCACTTAGACTAGTCCATCTCTGATTTCCTTCTTACAGGTAACATGAGTCCATGCTGTCTGGTGATGCCAGTCTGAGGTTGCTCATCTGGTGACCCTGTATTTTATTATTGCTGCAACACTACCATATTTTCACTTCACTGGCTTATTGGGCAGTTGCCTTGTGAGTCATTTTTGTCTAGGGTAAGGACTCTGACACAAATAGATGAAGAATTCTGTGTAGTGGGAAACTGGACTGTACATGAATGGATGCAAAACCCACTTCCACTTGGAACTGCTCATTCACGAAAGTCTGGAGAATAATTGTGTGTGATTTTGAGGGAGCACCATGTCTACATCTTCCTCCCAGTGTATATCTCTCTGGCTCCAGTGACTCTGTCCAGTATCTGGGGATATAGTGTAGGATCATTGATTGCTCAGATCAGATATCATGCAGTCCAAACAGCTCTGGAGGGAATCTTTGCTTAGAAATTCTGCATTCTATGTTAGTACTTTAATACACCTCAACACTGGTGTTTGCCCCACCTTCAGAGTATGTTACCCTAACGGTTACAGAGAGAACCTAAGTAACAAGCTCCATATTTTATGCTAGCTTGTTCCAGTCTAAAATCATCTGAAAGGAATTCCATGTAGCTTTAGTCTCACATGACTTCTGTTAGTCACCTGGCAACCAGCACGATAGAAATGACAGAGTAGGGAAATAAATGACCCACAGCCTTAGGTCTTTCCATGGGGTGCATAGTCTAGGAAGACTCAGGAAGAAGTCTGTTTGACATAGATTGTGGTCTTCTACCTATCTCATCCAGGTACCTTCACAGTGAAGAGATTTTTTTCATTATATTGCTTTTTTGTGTGTTTTTCTCCTGCTTTTAATTTTTAACTTTCTCTTTTCTCCCCCTTTTCACTTTCATCCATATTTTTATTCTAATTTGTGGATTTTAATTTTATTCTGTGCTTTTCTCCTTTTGGGGGCTCTAACTCTTCCATTTTCAGTTATTGTTATTAAAATTATTAACAAATACCTTTGCATATATAAATGCTTAAAAGTGGACAGACCAATAGAACAAAATATATTATGCAGGAGTAAATTTGGATCTCCAGACATCTGAATCTGAACAAAGGTGCCAGTAACATACAGTTGATAACGGACACCTTCTTCAACAAATGCTACTGCAGGAAATGGATATTCACATGTAGATGGTTGAAACTGGAGCCCCTCTCTTACCTTGAACAAAAATCACCTCAAGATGGATCAAAGAATTTAATATAGGTTCTGAAAATTTGAAATTACTGGAAGAAACCATTGAAGAGACAATTCAACCTGTTGGCATAGTCAAATATTTCCTGAATAGTATTTGATTACTTCAGGAAATAAAAATAAGAATTGACAAATGAGATTACATCAAATTGAAAGCTTCTGCACAGTAAAGGAGCAGCAAACAGAAAAGAGACCTACCAAATGGGGCAAAATCTTTCCAATCTTAAAAAGGATTAATATTCACAAAATATAAAGATCTCAAAAATATAAAAACAAACTTAAGCCAATTAAAATGTTGGGCAAATAATTTGAAAAGATTTTTCTGCAAAGAGGAAATATAACTGGTCAATAAATATATTAAAAAATCACTCAATTTTTAGTCTTGATGGAAGTTCAAATAAAAACTACATAGAGATTTTATCTCACTCAAGTTAAAATAGTTATTAAACAAAAATAAAAAGAAAGGCTGAATATGTAAGTATGTAAAGAGAAGAGGCCCTTATATACTATTGGTAGGAAGATCAATTAGTATGTCCAGTATGGAAAACAGTATGGTGGTTTTTCTAAACACTAAAAATAGAACTACAATATGACCCAGCTACATCACTCTTTGGCATATACCCAAAGAAAATGAAGTCAGCATACAAGAAACATATTTGTGTTTCTATGTTTATCACAGAAATACTCATAAGAGATGGAGTCTGCCTACATGCCCTTAATATACAGATAAAATATGATAATTTATAGCCCCTCATAACACAGTGGAGCATAATTCAGAAGAATAAAATCCTGTCAATTTCACAAATATTAAGCTGGAAGATACCATCTTAAGTGTATTAAATCAGACAGAGAAAGATGAGCAATGCATATTTCAAAATGATACAAAACATGAATGATCAGCATTGAATAGAATTAGCATTCATAAAAAATACCAAAGAGAAATTCCCAAGATTAAAAATTCTATGAAAAGTATAGATAGCGCAAATGAACAATTTAAGGCCAGAGTGTCGGAAGTAGGAGATGGAGTGGTTTTGGGTGACCAATTAATGAGAGATATCTTAAAAACAATGAGAGAACAAGAAAAATGGATCCAACAGCTGCTAGATGCAACAAAGAAGACAAATCTAAGATTGCTTGGAATTAGTGAAAAAATCAGAAAACAGCACAAATTGAATAAAAAGCCTTTTTACTAAAATAATTTTCAACACTTCCAAATATGGGGAAATAATTTATCATACAGTTAAACGATGCATATAGAATAGCAAAGAGCCATGATCAGAAAGTATGTCTCCATGATACATTATAGTTAAAATCCCAGAAATCCTGCACATGAACAGATTGTTGAAACTGTTAGAGAAAGCAAAGAATAACATAAAGATAAACCCATTAAAATTACAGCAGACTTCTCAACACAAACCTTAAAGACCATGAGAGATTGATGTGAAGTGTTTCAAGCCCTAAAGGAAACAACTTTGAAACTAGACTCATATATTCTGCAAAACTATGTTACAAAATTGATGGCAAAATAAAGTATTCCCATGAACTTGGCAACTTAAGAAATTCATGACCACCAACAAGCACTCCAAAAAATTCTCAAGGATATCCTCTAAGAGACAATGAAGCTAACAATGCCAAAAGGTCTAATAAAATGAATATACCAGGTAGGATGAACAATTCATTACAAGGGGGTGATAAAGAGAATCAGCACTAGGAAAACACTGCAATGATAGGAATAATTCAATATATATTCATAATAACTGGCAATGTGAATGATTTCATTCCCTCAATCAAAAGACACAAAATGACAAAATGGATCAAGAAACAAAATCCATCAGTATACCATTTAGAAGAAACACATTTAATTCAAAAATAAATTCATAGACTAAAAATCAAAGGGTGGAAAACAATATTTTATGCAAAGGGAACTTGAAAAAAAGCAGGTGCAGTTATCCTATTTTCAGACAAAATGGACGTCAAGCCTAACCTGATCAGAAGAGGCAAATGTCACTGTGTTTTTATTAAGAAAATTCAATATGAAGAGATGACAATTGTTATATATATGCACCAAAGTACAGTATAACAAACTTCATGAAACAAGTACTGTTGGACATAAAAAATACATAAACAGTTATACTGGGGCAACTCAATAGGCAACTGTCAAAGACAGAATGACTAGGCAAAACAAAGAAATATCAGAGTTGGACAAAACCTTCAAACAAATGGTCTTAATAGATAGATACAGAGCATTCCACTCAACAGCACTAAAATACACATTTTTCTCAGGACCATGGTAATTTTCCCCAGAATAAAAATGCACTAGTAAATAAAGAATGGTTAAGGAAATGCAAAAGAATTGGAATTAAATCGTGCATATTATCAGATCACAGTGCAATAAAACTAGAAATCAATGGCAAAAGAAAACAGAAATTATAGAAATGCATGGAAATTAAACAGTACGTACTTGAATGATCAATGCTTTGTATAGAAGAAGCAAGGAAGAAATTCCTAAAAGTAAACAATAGTGCCAGTACAATGAACCACAACTTCTGGGACACAAAGAAGACAAGCAAAATGCAACAAATCATCAAAAAGATAATACATCTTCTGTATGATCATCCCAGGGAAGATTAAGCATCTTCATCCAAGGTATGCAAAATGGTTCAACATATGCAAACCAATAAATGAAATACATCCTGTAAAACAGATGGAAGGAAAAAAAATCACAATAGTTCATCTCAATAGTTGCAAAAAAGACTATAATAAAATTCAATATCCATTCATGATAAAATGCATAGTGAAAATAACTATAGAAGGACCTTATCTCAATCTGATGAAAGACATTTATTACAAACTTACAGCCAACATTACATTAAATGTGGAAAAATGAAAAGCTTTCTCTCATTATATTAAAATGGTACATGCATACTCATGTTTTAGTAGCACAATAATTGCTAAATCTTACAAGCACTCTGTACCTCCATCAACAAATGAATCAATAAAGAAAATGTGGTATTTATGCACAATGGAGGACTACACTGACTTAAAGAAGGATAAACTTGAATCATTGGGGAAAATATTTATACCTTGAGACCATGCCATTAAGTGAAATAAGTCAGACACACAACCTCAAGTACTGCGTGTATTCCCTTATATAACAAAGCTAAACTATAAATAAAGTGCAAGGTAAAACATAGACAATAGGGGAAGGGAGATAGCTCTTTGTAGAATGAGAAGGAGATGAAGAGATAGAGGAGGGAGAGGTGAGGGAAGACAGGGAAAGGGATGGAAAGGGAATTTGGATGTGTTTTGCACATGTACCAATTCCTCGCAAGAAATGTAAATACAGTGTACTGTAAATGTATATTAAGAAAACATAAATAAAAATTTTAAAACGCAACTATAATATTTTGTGGTATAAAAATCACCCAATGAAATTCCCTTATTTAAAAAAATACAAGAAAGAAGATATCATTTTGACAATGCTGAAGCCTATGTCCCTGTGCCATAACCAGACTTAATATTCACCGACTGCTATCTCTCATGTGGTGGAATAGGAGAAAACACATCCAAACACACCTGAAATCTCCTATGCATAGCAAATGCCAGTAATATCAACTCTACACAAAAATGTCCTGAGAGATTTCAGAGAAACTGAGTAAGAGCTTTGGTGTCCCTGGGCCCTTCGTCTCCTGTCTACTTTCTTTTATCTCCTTCTCTTTGAAACTCTGGGCCAGGACATCAACCTGACGCTGCAACTGGTAGCAAAGGGCAATCAGGGATGGAGATCACCGGTGTTTTTTTTGCCACAGAACGAAGAAGAGGATTTCCCAAGAGAAGTGGAGCACTCAGGTCCACCCTGCAAGGAAATTCAGAAATGAAGACTCCTGAGTTTGTATATTCCTTTAGTGGGAGGCTTCTGTAACAAACTGAGGAGCCCACTCTAACCCATGAATCTTTAAATTTAGTCCCTGGAGCAACGGTATCAGAATGTTGTAGGATTTTCTCAGAAATGCAAATTCTTACTTCTCCTTGAGCCAGTTGAGAGTCAACTCCATAAAATGAAATTTTGTAGGAGTGCAAATTTTTCACCATGAGCAGTGTTTCTGAAATTCCCCATTGCCATTATCATCAACTTTCCCCAGAGTATCCCAGAGTAAAACAGGGCATGAGCACAATGTCTTTAGACTTGGAGAAATCTAGCAGTTTGCTCTGGTTGAGACATGGATGACATTCCACCTATAGAACAAAATAGAAAGGGATCAGATTATATGAAATCCTAATGCTAACGTGAAAGACAAATGTTAAAAGTAAATGAGGTTGAATGAGAAAAATGGGGAACGTTACGTTCGTATAGAAAAGATCAGCATAACATTTTTTTTCTTAAAACATAATTTTTGGACTGCATTTATTTATGTGCTTATTTTATTAAGTTTATTAGAACATTTTAGGTACACATTTTGATCACGCTCATCAGTGAGAATTTGTGCCTGTACATGATGTGTCTTGGTTCTTTTTTTCCCCTTCCCCTTCCCTCCCTTCCACTCCTCCACCCATCCCTGTCTACTGTTTGAGGATGGATCAAAAAAGAAAAATAATTTCCTTGAGTTTAATCAGACCTGAGGACACTAAATACTTTTATCTCTACAAGAAGACATGGTAAATTCCACATCTGCGGTAAGCTTGGATATCAAAGACAGAAATCAAGAAATTGATCAAAGACTCCTGAGCATATCTTAGCAAACATTAAACATATGTATGTAGAATTTCCTTCTTAAATCAATACCTGACCACTTGGCAAAATGTCAACAATTTTGTATATGCATTGTATAATATGGATGTTCCTTACCATGCTCTCAATTATTTTGAATATTTAAAAATATCCCTGATAAAATAATTTGGGCAGGTAGTACTAAATGTACATTTAGATCTTATCTTTTATAATCGTAAACTACAATGTTGCATACGATCATAAATATCAAAACTTTTTTTTTAATGAAAGAAGCTTCCTTCAGTAGTGACATTTGCCAAAACAAATGGAGAACTATATAGAATAGAAACAAATGGAGAACACACATGTTGCAGGAGGTTTCCTTGAGGGTAAATGATGATAGATACTATAAATTATTTTCCAATAAATGACCTGAGATTTTATAGCTATTAACTGTTAATATAACTTTTAGAAAACTATCAATAAGTAAGATAACAAAAAGCAGACAAAATTCTATATATTTTATGAACTTCTTTAGTATTATGCAGCAAAAAGACAATATGAAAAATTCTTAAAATAGGACAAAATTACAGAGATGGCAAATTGTGATGTTTTCATTATATATTTTAGGAGTTAGTAACCTATGATCCTTTGACATGGAGCAGTACATGAAGCAATTAAATGTGGAATATATAAAACAGAAGATAGGCTTAAGTACTTTGAAATTATTAAAGTAAAGGGACCATATAATAATCAATTATGGAATAAGATCATATGATATTCATGGTAGAAAGTTGAAATCTGAAACTAATGGTCATTATTCCTCCAGAAAGGAAACTCTGAGGGATTACTAAATCTCCAAGCGCATAACTAGAATTAATGTTATCCCTTTGAAATCTTAGACAAATGTTTACTTATATAAGACTAAAAGTACCCTTGATAATTATGATGGCATGGAGTTACTGTGAAGGCAATCACGAATTTAACTGTTTCCAACTGTTCTTGCTCAACACCACAAACCTCACGTGGCATCCTTTAGGTTTCTCTTCTACTTTTACATTCATTCTTAACCTTCCAACAATCACATTCCATACAGTAAGAATTTGAATCATTGCTTCTCTTCACATGACCTGGAGCTGTTCCTGGTCACTGCCAGATCTCCCATGGTTAGAGCACTTTGTCTGGTGGGAGCCAGCTCCCCTGGGACGTGGCAGCAGGAGCCCCTCTGTTCTCTGGGCAGCCTGGACACAGGAGCAGAATTCCTCTGCCCCGCCCATGTTGCCCCACAACCCAGAGCTTCAATGCTGAACTCTGCTTGTTTAGAGAATCTTGTGATTTTGTGAGAACTCAGGGCAAAACCTGACTTGCCCTCTCTCCAGCTGTTAGAGGATGCAAACCTTAGCTAGTGCCGTTTCCTTAATCTTCAATGCTATCCAGAAAGCATACTGAACGTCTGGCCCCCATTTCTATATTCATCTCTCCTGTTTGATTATAGCATTCATTTTGCCAAGGATAAGTAGGACCAACCCAGCTAGGACAGAAAATTCCCCCCATTCCATGAGCTTTAATTCAATCCCATCTGCAAAATTAGGTAACATATGCACGTTTCAGGAATTATGTAATGGACATAATTAGGAGGAACATGATTTATCCTACCATTCAAGCTTTATGATGAATTGGAGGTTAAAGCCTTAGTTGTAACCTCTAAAATCAATACTTATATCATCAGCTGCTAGATAAACTAGAATTTCTCTTTGATAGCAAGTGGGAAATCACATCTATAAAAACATGCTCTTTAGGGCCGGGGATTTAGCCCAGTGGTTTCACTACCTGCTGTGCAAGCGCAAGGACCCGAGTTTGATCCCCGGTACCAAAAAACAAAACAAAACAAAACCCATGCTCCTTAACGCTGACATTATTTTGATTCAGTAATGTTACCCACTTTTCCCATACACTGCCTTTCTGCTCTCACTTTAAATTTCTTCCAAGGATTTGTTGACTTCAGCTTCCACTGTACATGCAGACAGCACTCACTTTCAGATTTGCTCTCTCAACTCCTTAGAGTTTACACTCCCACATACAACACACTTCAAGTTCTACTCCCATGTTTACTTCTTGTAACTGCTCCATCTGTGAAACTCTAGTGTTAGTGGCTTGTGTTTAGATGTCCCCCAAGCCTCATGCCTTTTCAGATGTGGTTCAGTCTAGAGTCTGTGATCAATTCATAGTGGGGCCAGGCCCAAGGACACAAAGACTAAGGGTGTGAGAGATACCCACCCTAATCAGTCTGAATAAAATCAACAGGACAGAAAGATGCTCTTAAAGTCTCTTGCTGCTTTTGGTGTCTTCAATTGCCATGAGCAAATGTAGTTCGGCTGTATGCCACCCTGCCTTGGATCTAGCCAATTATGGACTGAAACCTCTAAAAACCATAAGCCAAATAAACCTTTCCCCCTTTATCTTTGCCTGTCTGATATTTTGTCTCAGCAACAAGAGAGAAACAGCTAACACAGATTGCTGTGACATTACCTGGCTATGTGGCTCAGGAGTCTTTGGAATGGACTGGTGGGAAGTGGAAGAGTTAAGAAAGGTTCAGAGATGCAGGCTGAAAAAGTACAGCTGAAATAATTTAAGTTGCACTCAATGGGAGATTCTGGTCAGTGCTCAGTGGAGAAGATAAAGGCTAAGCTCAGGAGTTTCTGCTGGAAAGGACTTCATGGGCTGCTAGACTCCAGACAATCTGTATTATGCCTTGGGATAAAGATTGTCTGCATGTTGCCCCATCTAGAGACTTTGTTTGAAGCTAGTATTAAGTGTAGCAGATTAATTAATCTTGTACAAGAAATTTCAAGGCAGGCATATGTTGAGGTGGTATGTCTACTGTTGGGGACTTTGAGAATCAAGAGCAAAGTCCAGGAGAATGCTTTTAAAAGTTGTGAGTTTGGCCAGAATGGAAACTCCAGTAATCTTTGGACTGTAAAAATAGAGCAGAGGAGATCGTGATTGCTGGGAAAGAATAGGGCAATAGGAAAGATGGCCCAAGGGCAACAAGAGAAGCAGCAGGACCCCACCATTTGCAGCCTCAACATTTTAGAAGTGAATAATTTGCTTTAAGAACCATGTTCCAGAAAGGTGGAGGCTAAGGGAAGTTGTTCCAAAATGGCAACTTAGGAAAGTTGTTCCTTGACATTTGGTTCATAGGCACTGGACCCCTACAGCCAAGAGGGAAGGAAGCCTGGCTTCGGCTCCAGCTGGCAGCAGACCTTGTTGTCATCCACATGGCACTGGTTTTAGGCGCATGCAGAATGCAAGAGGTGTGGGGTCAGGAGGGCTTCACCCAGATCTCAGAAGGCGGGGGAGGCTGGGCAGAGTTTCCCTGAGAGGGCCATGGGTGCAGCTGTGAGTGTGAAGCTGAGGTGCAGTGGAGGCCTGAACCTTTGGAAAAGCCAGAAACATGGATCATCTGAGGACAGCTTCAAGGAAGGGGCAGAACTAGCCCAAGAGAGAAGCCATGGAAACTGCAACCATCTGCAGTGTTGAAGGGGTGAAGCCACCCAAGCCCTTTGCAGTTTCCAACTTGCCACATATTGGCAGGGATGCTGGCAGTGCAGTGGAGGGATTTCCTGTTTGCCTTGATAAATTTTGTACTTGTTCTGGTCCCATGCCTTCGTATCCCTCTGTTTGTAATTTTGGAACAAAAATGTCTATCTCTGCTTTTGAATGGTGGAAGTGTTTAACTTTCCTGTCATTTGTACAGAGGCTTGCAGCTAAGGGTTTGCCTGAAATCTCAGCAGAGACTTGGGACTTTGACTTTTTAGCAGTGCTGAAAATGTAAGGACTTTGGCAGCTCTTGGAGATGGACCAAACGCCTTTTGCGTAAAGGGATGTGCATGAGTCTTTGGAGGCCCAGGGGTAGAATGTTATGATTTGTGTTTGGATGTCCCACTAAAGCCTCATAGGTGGGTTTGTTTTTTTTTAGAGTAGGGCTTGAGATATGGCGCAGTGGTAGGCAGTATTTGCAAAGCAAAGATGTGTTCAATTCCTTCCACTCCATGACCCCTTCATTTGACTGAATCATCTTTTCCTTTGGCTTCCTTTCTCAGAAACCTGCCACTTCCTACCAGGAAACCACATTCACCTCTTCCAGGAGCTATGATACTTGAGATGCAAGAGGGCAGCCATTAGACTGTTAGTCACCCACTCATGGGTGCCTAGCTTCCCAGCCTATGACCATGAACTAAATGCTCTGTGTTTTCTCCTTAGCCTTGGGCTACAAAAAGAGTGACAGAAGTGATTAACTGCTACATTTGAATTTGTCACCATTTGAATTTGTCCACTCTATCCACTCCCATGCTATAACATAGCTGCTGTCATCTCCTGCACCCTGCCCTCAGATTTCCAGGCAAGTCAGTTTTGGACAATAATGTGTCATAAGAAAACAGAACATTTTCTGAATTTTGGGGGACTGTAATCAGGCACTATCACCCTGTGATGAGGGTACAAGTGTGCAATAAAAATACACACGCAGCATTCAGCTTGGTTGGGGTAAATGATTAATAGGTTCTGGAAATCATTTTCCAATATGCAAATAGACACTGTGATTGCAGTATAGCATTCACCTGTTGTATAATTTCTAGAAACTACCAATAACTAAGACACCAAAAAGCAGCCAAGCATTTTATACAATTTATGTTCTTGTTCAGCATTTTGCAACAAAGTATAAAACGTGGAAAATCCTAAATTGTGATAAAATTTGCAATACCTGGTAAACTATGATCCTTTCATTACTATGAATTTTAGAGAGTTGCTAAGCCATGACTCTGAAATACAGAAAATAAAGATGGTACACATGCAATAGAATACAGATGTAATTACTTTTAAAGTATTAAAAGGCAAGGGAATATATAATGATCAATAATATAATATGGTCATGTGATAGTCATGGTACAAAGGGTAAGTCTAAAAGTCATGGTAATTATTTTTGAAAGATGAAAGTCTGAGTAATTGCTAAATGCCCTATGTGCTTATCAGTTTATTAGAATTAATGTTTGTCTTTTTGTAATCTCAGAAATGTGTTTATTTATAAAAAGGAAAAAGTGTACTTGAGTATCGGAATGGAATGGAATTTCTGGAGAGAAAGCCAAAACTTTATCTCAGTTTTTGTTCAATGTCAAACCTCACATTGTGTACTTTAACCTTCTTTTTTATTTACTTTTGGATTCACAATTAATCTTCCTACAATCCCATTCCTTAAAATACAAATTATGGTTTAAAATTATGATTTCTCTTACCATTACCTGGGTAGCAGTTTCTGGTCTTCTTGCATCTCTCTGGAAAACAGAACCTTCTTGCAGGACACAGGAGCAGAATTCCTTTTTTCTACATACAGCAAACCTCACAACCCAGAGCATCCTATCCACAAAATTCTGTGGTGAACTCTGTTTGCTTTGAGGGTACTGAACTTTAATAAGAAGTAAGAAATATATCTGACCATTCCCTTTACCAGTTTATACAGGATGCACGCCTTGACTCGAGGCCCTTCCTCAATCTTTAAAGCCATCCACAGAGCATCTTTTAAAATTTGGCCTGTGTTTCTGTACTCACATCTTCGGGTTGATTGCACTATTCCTTTTCCTACTCTTAACAAAACACTGAGGTTCTGTTCCTCAGTGACAAAGAATGAAACTGGGAACAGAAAAGGCAGGGTGCAAGCAAATTTGTTTAAAAGATAAAAATGTGGGCCGGGGATTTAGCTCAGTGGTTCCATGGCCTGGCTCACAAGTGCAAGGACCCAAGTTTGATCCCAGTAAAAAAAAAAAGAGAAATAAGGCAAATCACTCCTGTTCAATATAGTTTTGGAAACATTAGCCACAACAATTAGACAAGAGAAAGAAATAAAAGCAATAAAGATAGGAAAGGAAGAATAAACTGTCATTATTTGCTGACGATATGGTAGAAGACCCTAAAAATTCCACCAAAAGACTTTTAGACTTAATTGTTAGATTCAATAGAGTATGTGGATACAAGGTCAATACTCAAAAATCAATAGCGTTCTCGTACACAAATAACAGACTCACTGAAACAGAAATTAGGAAAGCAATCCCTTTCACAATAGCAACCAAAAAAATGAAATACCTAGGAATCAATCTAACAAAGGAAGTAAAAGACCTCTACACTGAGAACTATACCACTCCGAAAAATAAGCTTAAAGAGGATATAAGAAAACTGAGAGAGATATCCCCTGTACCTGGGTAGGAAGAACCAGTATAGTGAAAATGGCCATACTTCCAAAACTGCTATACAGATTCAATGCAATCCTGATTGAAATCGCAACAGCATATTTCACAGAACTAGAGAAAACAATCCAAAAGTTCATCTGGAACCAGCAGAGACCTAGAGTAGCAAAAGAAATTCTAGGCAACAGGGTCATGGCAGGGGGTATGAAAATTTCCAACTTGAAAGTGTACTACAAAGCCACTTTGATAAAAACAGCATGGTACTGGCAAAGAAACAGACCCGAGGATCAGTGGAATAGATTAGAAGATGCAGAAACAACTCCAGACATACTCAGCTACCTCATCTTTGACAAAGGAGTCAACCATCCTCACTGGAAGAAAGATAGCATATTTAATAAATGGTGCTGGAGAAACTGGGTTTCAACCTGCCAAAGATTAAAACTAGACCCCTATCTTCACGATGCACTAAACTAAAATCCAAGTGGATTAAAGATCTAAATATTAAGACAGAAACACTAAACTTGCTGGAAGATAAGTTAGGTAGAACTCTTGAAGACATTGGCATAGGAAAAGACTTTATGAACAAATCCTCAATAGCATGGGAACTAGTACAAAGAAACAACTGGGATCTCATCTCATTAAAAAGGTTCTGCACTGCAAGAGAAACCACCAACAAAGGTAAGAGACAACCTACCATGTGGGAAAAAAATTTTAGCAGCTGTTGCTGTTCCTTAAAGGACTACTATCTAGAATATATAAAGAACAGAAAAAAAGATCATACCTCCCAAATTCAAAGACCCAATTCAAAAATGAGCATCTGAAATGAACAGACATGTCTCAGACAAAGAAGTAAAAGCAGCAAACAAATATATGAAAAAGTGTTCAACATCACTTGTCATTGGAGAAATGCAGATGAAAACAACACTGAGATTTCACCTCACCCCAGAAAGAATGGCTGCTATCAAAAAATCAACCAATAAGTCGGGGATTTAGCTCAGTGGTTTTGCTGCCTGCTGCACAAGCAGAAGGACCCGAGTTCAATCCCTGGATCAAAAAAAATCAATAACAAATGCTGGCAGGGGTGTGGAGAGAAAGGAACCCTTCTCCATTCTTGGTGGGAGTGCAGACTGGTGCAACCACTGTGGAGATCCGTATGGAGATACCTCAAAGAACTAGGACTAGAGGTCCCATTTGACCCAGCTATTCCCCTACTGAGTATCTTCCCAAAAGAATTAAAAGGACCATACCACAGTGATATATGTGCACCCATGTTTATAGAGGCACAGTTTGTAATAGCTAAAACTTGGAAGCAACCCAAGCGCCCATCAACTGGAAACTGGATAAAGAAGATGTGTTTTTTGTTTTTCTTTTAATAAAATGGAGTATTAATCAGCCATAAAGAACAAGAAACTAGAGACATTTATAAATAAATGAATACATACTGAGGCCATACACTTAAGTGGAATAAATAGGACACACATGTGTAAATCGCAAATAGTTTCTCTAGTGTGAGAAACTGAAAGTAAATAAGGGTTAAAATGATTAAAATGAATAACTGATAATTTGAAATAGGAAGAAAAGATCCAAAGGGGTAGGGGTGGTGGGAGGGGAAGGGGAAAGGGAAGAGGGAAAGGAAAAACTACGAGAAAAAGGAAAAAATGGAAATGAAGCCTATGTAAATAGGGAAAGGTGGAGGCGGTGAAGGGCACACAGGGAATGGGGAAAAAATAAGAACCAAGATACATCATGTACACATATAAGCACCCAATGATAAATGTAAATGTATCGTATACCTAAAATGTACCAATAAAAGAATTTAAGAAAAAAAAGATTTTGATGCATAATTGCAGTGTCAAGATCATGCAGCTGCTACTTTTCTGGGTGAACAAATGGTATTTCCCAAGAGGGTATTTTAGGAGGAATGGCTTTCACCACATTTATTGTCAGTCTATAGATCAGAGACAGAAAACCTACAACTACCTACCCTTATATTCAGTACCATAATACCACATCTTCAGTTGCTTAAGAATTGGAGTTATCCCAATCAATTCTTTCATTCAAATTCTTTTTCTGTACTAATACTTAAAATTCAATGTGATGTAAGCAAAGTTTCCAGTGGAAGAATTTATAGTTTCAATTGGAGATGATAAATTACTTAAAAAGTGAGAATCAGGGTTTAGTTTGTAATCAGTTCAAATTAGGTTATTGCATGTTTAGAAAGAAAAATCATTAAACTATCCTGTTTTCAACATATACCTAAAGTGGTACCTCAGTTCATGAACTTAACTCATTCCATGATTCTGGAAAAGATGGCCACTGTCCTGCTCTTCACCTGATATGGAGTTCACAAATGGAAGAAAAGTTTTGACAAAGTGTTTGCAGTCAGAAGCATTGGTGAACTGAGGCATTACTGTACCAAAACACAAAATAAATACATTGAATTCAGCCTTGCAACATCATGTATTTATTTTACTTTTAGAATATTTTATTATAATAATCACACATCATAATTGTACAAATTTGTGGTGCTATTGTGACAGTTCCACACATTCACATACCAAATAATGATCCTTTCCACTCATTTTCTTCTACTATCTCTTCTGTTTTCTCTTTTTTAAAATCAAAGACATTATTGGATAAATATCAGAGATCCTCACAGTGGGTCCCAATCTCCTGCTCGGTGATATGGCACAAAGTGAGAAGAAAGACTCAGAGTCAGAATTAAAGAGAGAAACAGGGAGCCAGGATAGTCAGTGCTGAGTAAGACCCTGAACAGCTAGAGCCACTGATATTTATTGGTGATAAAATCATTGTTAAGTTGGGGTAAGGAGATACATGTGGTTGCTAGGGATGTGTTGCTGATGCAGGCTAGGAATTCATTGCTAATGCAAGCTTGTGTTATGGTGTGTGTCTAGATGTCCCCTCAAAGCCTCATGCAGTCATAGGTGACTGAATCTAGAGTGTATGATGCTAGGATGCATGTGATTACTAAACCACTACACAAGAGTGACTGATTTGACACCACCCTAATCCCAGTAGTCTGAATGAGATACTATAAGAGACATCATAGAAAACCCCAGCCATGGGTCTTGATCTCTGGAAAGCCAGTACAACAATCAAGAGATAGGAAACAGGGAAGTAAAGATACAGAGACAGAGACTTGAGAGAAACTGAGTCTTGGGCTGATCTAAGCTACTCTGAGCAGCAAAGACAAGGAGACACAATGGACATCCAGTGTTCATTCATTAACACTGGGAAGGGGGGTAGCTGGGCAGGCCTTGGAACAGCTGCTGTTAACAAGTATCAAGCCGGACTATAGAATGAGGGCACAAACATATCTTTGCTGAAGAGAACAAATGGTTAATTCAGCAGGGAAGAATTTAGTTTGAGTCAAGTTGACCTTGAATGAAGGGAACTCAGCTGATTGGACTACTTTCTAAGTGAAAGCTGAATTATGGAGGGCCAAGAAGCTTGTGCCACTATAGCCTAATACTGGGCAGAGGTGTTGGCTACAGATACAAGAAGGAGAAAGACACTGTTAAGTTACCTTGTTGCTTTTCCTGCCTTCTGGCAGCCATAAATTGGTTCTTCTCCTCTGCAATGTCCCTCTACCAAGCCACCCTACCTTGGAGCCAGCTGATTATGGACTGACATCTCTACAAACTATAAGCCTTTCCCATTTTAACTTTGGATGTTGAGTATTTTGGTTCAGGAACTAGAGAAAAATAACTAACACAGACATTTGGTACCAGGAGTGGGGTTGTTGCTGTACATTACCAGGCCATGTAGCTCAAGAGCCCTTAGAACTGACTTGTGGGAAGAGGAAGAGTTAGGAAAGATTCAGAGTTGCTTGCTGAAGAAGTAGAGCTGGAATTCTTTAGGAATTCCTGTATGGGAGACTCTGGTCAGAGCTCTGAGTACCAGAAAGCCAAAAATGACCAGGTTCATGAGGTTTCTGCTAGAAAGGACCGTATTGGTGGTTGGACTCCAGATGATGTGTGTTATGGCTTGGCAGAAAGATTGTCTGCATTTTGCTCATGTCCAGAGACTTTGCCTGAGACTGAAATTAATGGTGGTGAACTAATTAATCTAACAAGAAGAAAATTCAAGGCAGGATAATGTTGAGGCTGTGGCATGGCTGCTGTTGGAGGTTTTAAGCAGTAGGAAACAAGGCATTGCAAATGAACTCAATGAAAAGAGATTTATTGATTATACTTAGGAAGTAACAAATTGTATGTGATGAGTTTCTTAAATTGAAAGAGGAATTATGTCTTCCCACATGGAGATTTAAGCTCAAGTACTGTCATCAGTGTGAAGTTCTCTCCAACACTATGAGGTCCAGATAAGAAAACTATTATGAGTATAAAGTCATAAACTGGAATATATTAAGATTAGAAGTTATCATCACTTCCTTTTCTGATTTTAAACTTAATACATGATGAAGAGTGGTGTTGAAAACCCAGAGAAAGATACATTCCAAATGCTTATCCCCAGTGATCCACCTCCTCCTGTAAAACCTTACCTCTTAGACACATGTACTGTTGAAAAATTCTACTGGGTCAGTATGCTTTCGGATGCAAGAAACAGAGTTCAACTCAACTTGTCATAGAATTTAAGCAAATTGATGCTGTTGTTCAATTTGGTGCAACTCTTAGTTTTCTAAACTTTGTAATAGGAATAGTCATATCATATGCATTTATGTGTAAGAAAATTCAGCCATTATAGTTTCTCTAAGATCTTTCTGCTCCCTGATATAGACATTGAATATCTATACCAACAAGCAATATCTCTTAAAAGTCTAATCTTTCATGTAACATAGTGGAAATCACATGTATAACCACATGTTCTTTAAGAGTGCTCTCACACGAAGTCTATTATCTTACTTGCTTCTTTTACATTATCTTTCTTGTCTCAGTTCAAATTTTCACCAGGCCACAACCTTTCATCTTTCATTCAGAGGTCTCATGCTTTCCCATGTTTGCCCTTCTCGAACTCTAAGACTTTATGTTCATACTTATAGCACACTTCAGATCACTGCACTCATGTGTACTACTCAGAGATGCTGCATCTATGAAACTTACTTTAACACATTCCATATCACTCAATTCTGCTTCTCTATAGTTTTTACTGCACCTTCATTCATCATGTGTTTGATTCATGAAAGGTGCATTCTTTGGCACTATCTTTCATTTGTTAGACTCGGCTTTTCCTGTAGAAGTTTAAGTATTGACATTAGGTTACATATTAAATAAAATAAAAGTTCAATCAAACTTCACTCGCCACATTTTTTTATTTAGGCCCATTAGTCTGTCCTTGCAAACTACAAAGTAGAAGTCTGTGCATTAAAAGAACAATGCATTCTGCTTTTATTGAAATATACCTTTTCATTTATTGTTGAGTCTCAAGATTCAAAATGGTGAATTAGTGCCACCTAGGACTCACTTGATTCTCTGAAGACAGAGCCAAATCAACAGATTGGTAGCTTATTAAGGTAGGTGGTGATAAACTCAACAGCACAGTGAAATGAGCCTGCTGAAGCCCAGAGATTTTGGATAATGGAACAATGGGAGAAACTGAAGCACCCAGGACCAAGTGTATGGCATATGACTAAGGGGGAACACCTACTCAGGGAATTATAGGTGAAATAGGGAGAGTTTCATGAGCTATACTAGTGTAACATTCAGGACCTTGCAGAAATATATTGTGAACAATTAAGAGTCATGAGAACTGCATAGCAAGCCAGGTCAAGAGTATTCCCTGCATTTTCCTATGTATGTTCATGAAGCTAGCCCTAGCAACCATCTTTAGAAAGGTCTCATTGATACAGGGGAGAAAGCCCTGACACTCCCTGGAAGTTACCTTCTGATTTTTCTTCTTTGGTGAACCAAACACCGTTATGTTTCCCATAGACACTCTTGAAGATACTTGCTTTGCTTTAATAATCTTTGGATAGAGACTTATTCCTGATGACTTTACCATGATAACAACCTGGACAATTAAGCCCCTGTATTACTCCTCCATTAGGTCTGTGAAAAGCTCATCTCCTACCCATGATTGAATAGAAATCGTGCTCATGCGTGGTAGTTAACTGTTCTGTCAACTTGACTAAGGAATGTCTAAGCATGGCTTATCATAGTTCTGGGTGTGCCTGAATGGATTTACTGAAGACAGAAGACCCACCATGGGTGTGAGTGGCATCATCCAATAGGCTTGTAGCCTGAATGGAATAAGCAGCAAAAGAAGGAAGGCTCACTTGCTTTAGGAGGAGCTGCAGTCCTTGCCATTATCTTGGATTTCTGTCTCCTGGCTTCCAGCACAGACTCTTTGGCTTCTTGACACTGATTTGTACAAGACCCTACAGTGAGCTCCAGACCTTGGACTTCTGACTGGATCTGTCCATCCAATCTCCAGTGGGCAGATGGCCCTTCTTCACTCTTCTACACCTGACTTTCCAGGTGGCCATTGTAAGTGTAATATATACTATGTCATATGCTACATCTATATCTCTAGTGAGCAGTGATTGATACAAAATGCATGAGCTTCCTTTATTTCCTAAATCCCCCATGTTTCTCCCCATATCCTTGGATTGTTCAGTCAATGCACTGTTTCCTCTTTCACTGCAGCATAAAGCTTAACAAAACACCTTCCAGATGGCATTTTTGTCTGTTCATGACTTCTATTTCTATCTCAAGAAGACCCTATGGAGCTGGTATTGTAGAAAAATAGTTTATTTTGTTAGCTTATGAGTTAGGCAGCTAGCTAGGGAAAGGGCCTAAGACAGAGTTATGAGCCATATTGATGGGAATTAAAATAAGAATAGACAGTGAACTAGGACTTTGGACCAAGAATGAGGTGCAGCCACTCCTTATTAAGTTCCTGAATTCTGATGAAATTATAATGCAAATTAACCAGTTTTTTTCTAAGATCCCAGTTTCCTGTAAACCCTACATGTTGTAAACCCTCAAAAGCCTGAGTTCCAATTGGTCATTTTAAATCCACAGGGCCACTCACGATAGGTGGCCACTAAACAATTGAGCAATTCCTGTGCTCTGCTTATGTATAACTAACTCTGGATAGAGTAGCCATGTGAGCACCCAGTGGGGACCTCCCCAGGAAATCCGGAGCTATTTTTCTTCTTCTTATTTTTTTTGGTACAGGGGGGTCGAACTCAGCACCTTGCGCTTGCAAGGCAGGTGGTGGAACCACTGAGCTAAATCCCCGGCCCTCTTCTTTTTAGTTTTAATAAAACTCCCCTAACTTCCTCTTTTGCTTTGTGACTTCATTCTTCAATGTTTGTGAGACCATGAGCTCAGTGCATGTGGTAAAAGCACATCAAGAGCTGGTAACTCTAAATGTTACTGGCCCCTAAAAGGACCCTTGTGGTGAGAGAGGAGACACAGCTTCCTGCTTCAGTATGTGGAGCTAGCAGCACTAAAGGCTGCTGGTAGGAACGCAGCCAGGAGATGGACCTATTAATAGTGAAGAAGGGCAGTAGGGAGAATGATTCAGTGCAAAGGACAATTAAATTCTGGCAGCTGTCATCTCCGGCCTAGAGTTCTTCATT
>NW_028258514.1:0-86454 GCF_053883595.1 Heterocephalus glaber | reverse complement strand
GATGCATTATGTAAAGGTACAATTCCCAATGAGAAATGTAATTGTGTTGTATACCTACAATGTACCAATAAAAAAATTTAATACAAAAGAAAAAAGAAAAAAAGAAAGGGAAGGAAGGAGGGGAGGGAAAGGGGATGAAAAAATAATTAAGATGTGTTAGGTACATGTACTAATTTCACACAAGGAATGTAAAAGTTTTTTTTTCTTTTGTAGTACTGGAATCGAACTCAGGACGTTGCGCTTGCGAGGCAGGCATGGCACCGCTGAGCTAAATCTCCGGCCTAAGGAATGTAAAAGTTATGTGCTGGAAACATGTATTAATAAAAAATTATAACAACAACTGTATACCATACTAATATGTTAACCATAAGGGAAACTGGGTGTAGGGTATATGGGAATTCTCTGTACCATCTTTTCAGTTTTTCAGTAAATCTAAAATTATTACTAACAGTACAATCTATGAAAAGCAAACAAGTTTGTTCATCAAAAAAGACCATTAGGCATTAGATTTATTTTATATATGTTATGATTGATTAGCTTTCCCTTCACTTTTTCAGCTTTTTTGGGTTGTTGTTGTTGTTTTCATTTTTGGCTTTTTTGAGACAGGGTCTCCCTATGTAGTTCAGGCTGGCCTTGAATTCACTATGTAGTCCAGGCTGGCCTCCAACTCCTGGTGACTTTCCTGCCTCAGCCTCCCGAGTGCTGGAACTACAGGTGTGTGCCACTATGCCTGGCCTCAGCTTTTAAGGTGGAGATGTAATTATTTTGGCTGTACTGGGAATTGTACATACTAACAAACACTCTACCACTGAAATACCCCTTTATCCCCCTCTTCTCTTCTTACTAATAAACCATTTAAAAGTGGTAAGTTTTCCTCTTAGTACTGATTTAGCAGTAACTCATACATCTTTAAATAAATTGTGTATTTTAGAATCATTTTATGTTTGCAGGAAAGCTGCAAGATGATGCACAGATTGCCTGTATACCCCTTTCTCAGTTTCTCCTAGTATTAACATCTTGTATAACCATAATACATTTGTCAAAGCTGAGAAACTGATATTAATTTCCTATTAATTAAACTCCAGACTTTATTAGGACTTCACCAGTTTTCCTACTAATATCTTTTTTCTGTTTCTGGATGCAATTCAGGATATCTAGTGTAGTTAGTCATTAGGTGTCCTTAGTCACAGTTTCACAGTCTTTCCCTGTTTTCATGACTTTGATGATCTCGAGGAGTACTGGTCAAGCATTTTGTAAAAATATCCCTCAATTTGGGATATTTTTGGAATGCAGAGTTACTATCTTCTTCAGAAAATTTTTTTTCTTTGAAATTGAGTTGCTAAGTCTAGCCTGTACTTGGAGGTGGGGAGGGGATTAAGCACCATCTCTTGGAGGGGGAGGTACCCATGTATATTATTTATACAGTACTTCTTTTGTAAAGGAGATTTGCCCTTTCCTGCCATTTGTTCAAATACTCAATACTTTATTTATATCAATATTTGCTCATATGTCATGTATAATCGTATGTGATATAGTACTGATAAATATTTATAAAATATTATTTATATTATAAACTCATTGTTGTGTAACTACATTAATTTATATTATTTTACTATAGCCAAAAGCGGATATTATTGGCTACAATACTAATATATTTGAATTACAATACAATATTATGCTTTTTGTCTTGTTGCTTAAATTGTTCTGGGTTAGGTCATTGGGAGCCTTTTCAGATTGCTCCTGTGCCCCTTTGACATACCTCTGTCCTGTCTTTTTTTGTTGTTGTTTTCTGTTTGTTTGTTTTCAGTGTGTAGTCCAGGTTAGCCTTGAACTCACTATGTAGTGTAGGCTGGCCTCAAACTCACAGTGATCCTCCTGCCCAGTGCTCATCCTCCCAAGTGCTGGGATTACAGGTGTGTGCCACCATGCCTGTCTTTCCTTTCATTATTTGAGCACCTCTTTGCTTTCTAACTTTTTGAGATACTCCAGGATCATTTTGTTTTTCCATACATTTTACATGCATAATTATATTTTATTCATTTCTCCCAACATATTCCATATTCTCTAAATTTCAGAGCCAAGTGTCAAGAGAATATTTTTAATTCTCCCTTAGCTGTAGACACTAATTCTGTATTTATTATTTATTTCTAAGTTTACTGAAGTGTGTTCAGTGACTATAGTATGTAGAATTTCTGCCTTTTTATTTACTTTTTAAATGTTCAAAAATGTAAATAATAGTTGTGAATGATTTGTGTACATTTATAAAGAAAGTGTAATTCCATGTCCTGCTCACTAAGTTTTTGTCATACTTATTTGTTGTACTATTGATCTCTGCACTTTTTGGTGGGGCTATTCTGGGAATGGAACACAGAGCCTTGTGCGTACCAGGCAAGTGTCCTATCACTAAACCATGCCTCCAGCTCTCCTCCATCTTGTTTTGTTTGAGACCTAGCCTTGCTATGGTCCCCATGCTGGTGCTGAACTCCTGAGAGAAGGGGACTCTTTTGACTCAGCTTCCCAAGTGGCTGGGACCACAGGTACATACCACCTTGCTCAGATGTCACACTTTTTAAAATCAACTTTTTGTCGACTAGATTTGTCATATTCTGACAGCAGAGTGTTGAGGTCTGCAATTAAATTACAAAGGAGGTCTTTGATGTGTGAGACTATATCTCAAGGTTTACATCTTGAAACCCTCTGATTTCCATCTATCCATGAAGTACAGTAAAGGTATATCTGAAAATAGCAAATTTCTCCTTTATATACCCTTAATAGTTAATGGGCTTTCCCATACATAAAGAGTGACAAAGCCGAGTTTCCATTTTCATACAGTTCAATGACTTGCTTTGGCAAAATTGGAAATTGCGCACATATCATAGACCATTTGGATTCATTTGTTCAACAGTTACATCTTGAGCACCTACAGTGAGTCAAGCAGTGGGCTGAGGAGTAGGGATAGAGAAGCGAGCCACACACTCATAGCTCCTCTGCTCATGGAGCTTCAGTGTACTGATGCTTGCTTGCAGATTGTTGAAGCTGTATTAAATCCGATTTCCAAATAGTTTTGATAAATATAAAATTTCCCCCAAACTTCTATCAGCTTTTCTTTTATGTAATTTTTGCCCCATGATTTAATTCATTAGACTTCCATTATTTAGCTTACTTTTGACCCATATATCCTGATTTTATCTGCGTTGTTAGTGCTTTTCTTCTATGAAAGATCTCATGAAACTCTTTCTTGAGTGCCTGGAAATATAAATATACTATAGCTATAGTATATACTATATAGTATATTTGTATACTGTAGCTATAACATGGTAGGTCCTGTTGTAGACATTAAGAATGCTGCAACAGGGGCCGGGCTTTAGCTCCGTGGTTCTGCTGCCTGCCTTGCAAGCGCGAGGTCCCAAGTTCAATCCCTGATACAAAAAAAAAAAAAGAAGAAGAATGCTGCAACAAGTATGAGGTAGCTCCTGTTCTCAAGAAGCTCTCAAACTAGTAGGAAAGGGTTTCCTAGAAGTAAATAATTATACTGTAGTATAATATGGTGGAGACCCATAGTAGAGCCAACAAGAAGCTATGGAAGAATGAAGGAGAGGGCCATTCATTCCACCTGCTAAAGGCATCAGTTAGAAGGTGATATTTGATGTGGGCCTAAAAGACAAGTGGGCTTTATCGTGGTAGAAACAATGTGATGGGAACATGTTCAGAAAAATACCATGTTATCCAGTGTAGTACTTTAGGTCATGATGGGGACTGATTTAAGATAATGTTGATAAGATTAATGGGAACTGGAGTGTGAGAGACCTTTGATGGCCTTCATGATGGACCAATCAACTGATATATGAATGAAGAGGTGTTGAACACCTTCATAGCCTGCATCTAAAAACCTATGACCAAGTACAGCTCTCCCTTCCATGGGGCAGCTCTCTGGACATCACTTAAGTATGCTGATCTCTTGCTCGCTCTCTCCCTCATTCTCTTTCTCTCTCTCTCTCCTCTCTCTCTCTCTCATTTTTTTTGTTTTTTTGAGACAGGGTCTCACTATGTAGTTCTGGCTGGCTTTGAGATCACTATATAGCCCAAGCTGGTCTTGAACTGGTGGCTGTCCTCCTGCTTCAGCCTATTGAGTGCTGGGACTACAGACGTGCGTGCCACTATGCCTGGCTCTGCTCACTTTCTGTCTCTATCCTTTCCTCAGACAAACCCTTGGTCACTACAGGTCACCATCCTGGCCACTCATTGGAAAAGTTTCTTCACACTTACATTCCATGATTACTGATCATCATGTATGAAGTATGACTGTTTCCCTTACTGATCATCATGTATGAAGTCATTATGGTATCCAGAGTAAGGAGCAAATGCTTAAAGTATTAGGGTGTCTCAAAACCATTCAGAGAGAAGTGGAGAAAGAAAGGGAGATGGAGAAATTCCATTATGGGGGAGAGAGTGATAATGAGGAAGGAAGATATGGGAAGAGTGAATTTTTGAGGAAGAGTGCCTGGATGATCCTAACAAAGGAAAAGCAAAAGGATGTTGTTAAATCTGAGTTTCAATACTGTTTTTATACATTAGACAATGAGGTGAACCCCTTTCCAGGAACAACATGATTTGTGGAAAAAAAATCTGAGTTACTGACACTTCAGCTCTTCAAGACATTCTCAGGAAAGGCATCTACCTAGTCTCCAGTGCAATTTTGAGTGCTTGGCACTTGTTGTGTGGAAGTTCTAAGGGCATCTAAAAACATTCATAAAAGGACCAAAGCTACAGCCATATGTCTAAGGCCTGTGCCACAGTGGTGAGTGAGGAAGTGAGGTAGAGTCCTGTCTAGAATAGGGTTTATCAGACACTTAAATTAGGCTGTCAGTGTGGATTCTTGGTCTGTAATGATTTACTGTATAGCACTGTTTAAGTCATCTAACTTCTCTGAATATTAATATTGGAATGTGCAAAATGAGGCAAATTATACCTATGTCATGAGATTAACTGAGACAATGTATGGAAAGTCTTTACCCAGAAGTTTAATACACAGCAGGATCACCACAAATCATTAGTTGGAATTGAAAATATTTGTATGTAAGAGTTAGGCTCCCTTGACCAAACTCCCTCACTTTCTTTACATTCTAAAAGGCAAATATATACACAAAGAGTGATAGGGCGTTAAGGGATATGTGAATGGTTCGATATTTTTTTTGTCGTTCTATGAATTTGCTACCTACTATTTTTGAAAAATGTATGCTGGGACTGCCATTAATAGAGATATGACCTAGAACCAAGAATGGGGAGGTCATCACTTAACTCTCTCTTCCTGGGAGTATCCTCACGGTTTAATTTCCCCTTTGATACACCTTAACAATCACTTTCATTTCTGTCCGACATTTTCTAATGTTTTTCTATCATGCATTTGTTTTTATGTTCATTTCATATTATTATTTAAACTAAAACCCTGTGAAAAATGCTATGGCTCTCACTCTAAGTGATCACATATTTGTGCATATGTGTATAAATACGAAAAAAACGAAAAAAAGATTGCATACAGATAGGTCACATATGTAAGTGTTCAGTTGTTTAAAAAATTCCAAGTTTTGATATAACTTATACACATATAGAATTCTCATTATGTGTTAGTAAATGATCTGTGAAATCTGGAAGAGTTTAAGAAACTCTCAAAAGCTTTTCTTATAATTTTCTTGTGCTAGACGCATTTAATACCCTACCTTACATAGTAGACATTGTGATCAATAGTTACTCATTGGTGAATTGATATAGTTGTTG
Organism: Heterocephalus glaber; assembly: GCF_053883595.1. Taxonomy (NCBI): domain Eukaryota; kingdom Metazoa; phylum Chordata; class Mammalia; order Rodentia; family Bathyergidae; genus Heterocephalus; species Heterocephalus glaber. Next base: position 80,679 of record NW_028258514.1, on the reverse strand, counting down.
ATTTTAAACTAAAATAAAAATTTTATCTGAAAAGAAAATAACTGTGGCAGTGCTTTGACTAGAGGCAGGAGGGTTAGAAAAGTTTCCAGAACTCCAGAGATGGTGATATTCCCAGTGGGAATATCAAGAATCCACGGGATTCTTGAAACAAACCAGGGCCACACACTTGACAGGTAAGGATTGTGTGCTTGGGGCCAGACCGGTGAATGGGGAATTCATAGTGTGAAGGTTTTGAAGATCTCTTAGTTCTGTATGTGGCCACGCCCCAATGCCAAGTATTATTCCCTGTCCAGACAGAAAGAGAATGAATCTCTTCCTTCGCTCTTGTATAGAATTTGGGTCCTATAACATCTTTTTTTGAAAAAAAAGGAATGTACATATATGAAATGGCTTTAGGGCAGAGCTGAAATAGTCAAAAGAGACTTCTGTCTATGGCAGTAAAATAATTAACACTTGTGCACATTAAAGTTTTGCTGTTTGTATCTGCTCATTGGAGTGACTAATCCATTCTTAGTTTAAAGAAAATCTTTAGATTGATACCAATAAGGAAAATGTTGACTAAAGATGGACCCCTGGTGTGAAATGTTAGGTAAATGAATGCAAACACTTTGGTACTCTTTGATGGCAATGTATATTTAAGTTGAAGTTGCCTCACCCTCAGTCACCCAATAATTAAAGTTAATGATTGAAACACAAGTAAGTTTAATCAAATTATTTCTTCAACATTGTCTTCTACAGAGTTTATCAACTTTAGAATGGCCTAATCAGAATATCAGCAAAGTCAAACATGTATTGAACTGAATCTTAGTAATCTAATGTCAGCATACTGAATAATGTTTAACAAACATTCATTTTCTTCTCATTTCCACTTACATTCTCTACTTGTAATGCTACTATTATAAAAATGAAATGAAAACTGCTTTCATTATGCTTTTTATTTCTATTCTTAATGAATAAGACTAAATTTCATACATGTAATTTTTGCCTTTATTTAATAGCAAGGATTTTATTGTAGAAGCAAGCTTTTAATTTAAATTTTGGCAGTGACACCCCATTATAACCTTTGGCTCTCATGGTGTCACACGGATAACTTTTATTGTCATATAATACAAAACTAATGGGTCACGATCGTTATTGTAGAATTTTGGAACTCAATAACTTTTCTGTTTTACCTCAGAATTCATTCAAAGGATTTTTTATGATAGCATTTTGCTTATAGGATTCTTGCATTTTTAAAGGAAGTGCCTTAAGACCTAATCTGGTTCTAGAGGATATATATGGATATTAAAATGTCTATGAAGCATTGATGGAGGACTTGGCTAAAAGGGTGTTTTTCTGTTGTATTGAAAATAAATTATATGGCTGGTAAAAAAAAAAAAATAGCAAAGGCTTAAACTGCTGTTCATCTGTTCTTTTACTCTTCCAGGGAGCTATGACCATGAACCACAGATAGCCTTGTTCCTATGTACGCACATGAGACTTTCCTGGGAAACTCTGCTCTCATTTCCCCTTCTTGGAAGAGACAGCCCATCAAGGAATAATTCAAATCCACTTCTCCTTTTATTTAATCACCGTCTGATCATCCCTATGAAAGTTTGTTTCAGTCTATAAATCTAGTTTCTCTTACAAAGGCGTCTCCCAATCTGACAGCTCCCAAGCCAAACCAGGCATCTTTCTTATATTTCCTACTTTGATGTAAGGAGGTTGAATTTTATCTTTCAGGCCAGCATTTCTAAGACTGTATCTAGAGGAACTCTAAGTGTGCTGTGAAGTGTTAATAGGTGTTTTTTGAAACAAGGGTTCCATTTTCAGATAATTTTGAGAAATGCAGCCAGGTGTGGCACACGTCTGTAATCTAGGAGGCTTAGGCATGAAGATTGTAAGTTTGAGCCCAACCTGGGCAACTTAGCAACTTAGTGAGATCCTGTCTCAAAATACAAAATGGTTTGTTTTTTTTTAAAAAGAGAGAGGTTTGGCGATGTAGTTTAATGTGAAGGTCCTGCATTCAATCCTCAGTACCACACTGTCTGCTAATGTAGTAAAGACTGAAAAAAATCATAAAAGACTGTGAAAATACTTTAACAGGGCATCACAATCCCTGACTTGACATATTACAGAGCTACTGTGATAAACACAACATGCAAAAAAAAAAAAAAAAAAAAACAAACAGACCTTAGCAGCAATGGGATAGATTAGAAGATGCAGAAACAACCCCAAACACAACTCAGTCACCTTGTCTTTGACAAAGGGGCCACATTTCTTCACTGGAAGAAAGATAGCCTCTTTAATAAATGGTGCTGGGAAAACTGGCTTTCCACATGGCAAAGACTAAAAATAGACCCCTGTCTCTCACCATGCACTAAATTAAAATCGAAATGGATCAAAGATCTAAATACTAAAACAGAAACACTAAGTCTGCAAGAAGAAGAGAGAACAGGTAGAATTCTTAAAGTCATAGGTGTGGGCAGAGACTTCATGAACAAATCCACAACCTCACAGGAAATGCTACAAAGAATCAACAACTTGGATCACATCAAAGTAAAAAGTTTTTGTGCAGCAAAAGAAGTCACAACAGAAAAAACACAAACGAAAAAAGAAGCAAAAAACAAAACAAGAGTGAATAAGACAACACATAGAGTGGAAAAAATTTTTAGCCAGTTGTCCCTCAGACAAAGAACTAGTATTTAGAACATATAAAGAATTGAAAAAAAGTCAGACCCCCAATTTAAAGACCAATCCAAAATGGGCATCTGAGATGAACACATATTTCTCAGATGAGAAGTAGAAATGGCAAATAAATACATGAAAAAATGTTCAACATCACTGGCCATTTGAGAGACGTAAGTTAAAATAACACTGAGATTCCATCTCACTCCAGAAAGAATGGCTAGTATCAAGAAATCAACCAGTAACAAATGCTAGTGGGGTTTGTGGGGAAAAATGAATCCTTCTCCACTGTTGGTGTGAGTATAGACTGGTGCAACTACTGTGGAAATCAGTGTGGAGACTCCTTAAAAAACTAGGATTAGAGGCCCCATTGGACCCAGCTGGGTATCTTCCTGAAGGAGTTGAAAGCATCATACCACAGTGCTATATGCACACCCATTTTATAGCAGCACAGTTTATAATAGCTAAATCTTAGAAACAACCAAATGCCCATCACCCCGATGAATGGATAAAAAATGAAAATGTTGGCCGGGATTTAGCTCAGTGGTTCTGGCACCTGCCTTGCAAGCGAAAGGTCCCGAGTTCGATCCCTGGTACCAAAAGAAAGAAAAGAAAATGAGGTATATACATACAGCAGAATATTATTGATCCGTAAAAAGACATATTAAGATATGGTGGACCTTGAAAACAGATAAGAGAAAGAAGCCAATCATGAAAGACTACTTATTATATTTATATGAAATAGATTAGGTAAATCCATAGAAATGAAGTGGATTAGTGGTTTCCAGAGCCTAGAGGTGAGCAGTGATGACTTATGTGTATGGGTTCATTAGGGGGCTGAAACACATTTAAAACTAGGTAGCAGTGGTAGTTGCACAACTCTGTGTATATACTAAACACTATTGAATTTTGCACCTCAACAGGTTAGATTTGTGATATGCAAATTATATATAAATTTAAAATTGTATTAAGATTTTTGAAAAATGGATTGAAGGGTGCTTGGCTCTCATTCGAGTCCTTCAGTACCTTGTGTCGGCTCAGGAGGAGGGGAGCCAGCAGAGACGTCTTGGGATGCTCCCCTCTGATATTCCTCAGGAACAGCTCCTTTGAGGGCTTCACGGTGGCCAGGAAGGAACTTGTAATGTCCTCCTCCACCATTCAGGGCCTCCCTAGTCTCTCTTCCCTTTCCAGGCCTTTTTTTGGGTTAGCAGCAATTGAGCCTCCTCTCCAAGGCAGGAGGTCCAGTGGTCTCAGGCATACATGCAGTGTCTTCAGTCACAAGAAAAGTAGCTTCTGGCTGTCTGAGCAGCCATATTGGGTCTTATGCTTATCAAAGAGTTTGCTCAGGGCGTCCACATAGAGTGCGTGGTATTTGTCCACCATCTCGTGGCTTGGTTTTTCAATTTGGGGCAGTGGCAGAGGCTCCCCGACTACCAAGAGTGATGGGAAAAGAGAAGAGTGAAAGTGCTAGAATCTCTGCTTCCTTTAGCTTCCTCTTCTTCCTGTGCCCAATCCCCTGGGAGCCCCAGTTGGCTCCCAGCTTCTCCCCCTCTGCTGCCCTCTTCTTTAATGGGTTCAGGGCAGGGAGTGCTGAGATGGAGGTTAAGAAAGTTGAAGTGCCCTCAGGGGTTGAGAGCAACACTTACCCACAGTGTCAATGGGCCTGCTGTATGGGAAGAGACCAACGGAGCCTTGGTGAAAGCCTTGTCCATAGAAGACACAAAAAATAGAAACCGAAGATTCGGCAGAAGAAGTTCTGGAACTTGTACATCCTGCTGCCCTTCTGGAATAGCTCCTGGTCAAACACTTCAGTTTCTCCAAAAGTGAAGGTGGGGACCAGATGAGCCCTGTAGGAACTCCAATTATTTTTCAAACACAGGCTAGAATGGGAACCACTTTGGAAGAACATTTGTTCGTGGTCAGGCCCACATCTATGGTATTATGATAAAATCCCAGTGACCGAAGGCATTTCTTCTTGTTCCAAACAGAACACCCCTATCTAGAGACTCTTGTCCTGAAATTTTCCAGGGCAGTGAGAGTGTTATCTTTGGGCCAGCATTACGAGGGCAAGAAATGGGGGTATAGGGATGGAAGAGGTGTTGGACTCTGCCAGAGAGACCACCAGAGACTCACAGCATGAAAAGCTCTGAGGAAACATCAAGGAGGGAAACACCTGACTGCTTCTGTCGGTTAACATGCAGAGAAGTTGAGGGTAATAACTCTGCATAGATGTACATATATAATATGCCCCTCACTCAAGGGAGCTGTTCGTGAGTGATGAGATTAGAGAAGAGAAAAGTTATTGCCCAGAGACCATGAGATCAAACCCCGAATAGCACCCTAAGTAGAGAATCCGGGTAGTTAAGTTCCTTAACTGAGAGAAGAGTAAAGGGAGTAAAGTTTCTTTCATGTAAATCTTTATGAGCTGCTAATAGCCATCTCTCAACACTTCAACATATCTTATCTTACTGGATCCTTACAACAAAGACAGTGGAGACACAGTGGGGAATCTGAAGCCCCGGTTCATTTGGAAGGGAGAAGGCTACTCAGGCAGTCAGGGAGGACCCGGGCTAGAACCCAGGACCGCTTCCTCCCAGTTCAAAGCTCCCTGGCTTACCTTATGCTCCAGACTCATGGGCAGGCCCCCCAGACAAAGTCCTTAGAAGATAGACTCCCCTCCTCTATGAATGTGAATAGGACAATTGAACTTGCATACATGGGCTAGAATGCTGGCCTGATAGGGCAACTTGTAGCTCTAGCCTAGGGTTCCTCTTTACCCCTAAGTCAGGGTGGCTAAAATTTATTGATTACTTACAGCTTACCAGGCATGTGGTAGGTGTTCTATATGGACAGATTTATTCAAAGCCCACAGTCACTCTAAGGAATAGGTACAATGATCAATAGCCACATTATGAAGATGGAAACACCAAGGCTCAGTAATGTTTAAGTAACCTGTCCCAGAGTTCATGGTACATCAAGGGGAGCCAGAATTTTATTTTATTTATTATTGTATTGTGTTATGTGTATTGTGTGGTAGATGATCTAAATCTCAGGGCTGTGTGCGTGCCTGGCCATCCTTTACCACTAGCTCTACTCCCGGCCCATGGAGCCAGGCTTTTATTTTATTTTATTTTTTATTTATATTTTGGTACCGGGGATCGAACTTGGGTCCTTGTGCTTGCACAGCAGGTGGCGAAACCACTGAGCTAAATCCCCGGCCCAATGGAGCCAGGCTTTTAAATCAGGCCCCCTACTTCTGCTCCCACACAAACTCAGTACAGCATACTATAGTGCCTCTTGAGCTTATCATTAAGAGACAGATGTAGATTGTCTCTATCAGTCACGATCTGCTAAGGTAGCCTTAGCCCAGCTGCCTGGGGTTATGGTTTGGCTTCCTGGAAACGCCTGTAGACTAGTGACATAAACAATTTTGAAATTCTTGCTCATCTCTTCTACTCATTAGAAAGTTCCTTGAGGGAAGACTTGTGTGGGACTTATCTTGACATCACCTACAGGGCCATGCTACTCTGAGAGGGTCACCCACTCCTCCTTGGGGGATACCTACCCATGGCGGAGGGCAGTGCGCACAAAGCCCTTTCGCTTCTGGAGGATGAGAGTGGTGGTACAGGGTACGCTCTGCAGGGCCTCTCCCACTCCTCCCACGACAATGCCCACGAGATTGCCAGTGCCGTGGCTCAGCAGGTAGTCAATGGCTGGCTGGCTCACAGAACACACACCTATAGAGAATTGAGAAGAAAGAGGAACAAACTTATCAGAAGGGAAAATAGCAGAGAGGGAACACACTGGCTTCTTTGTATCTGTGGGTGTAGGAGAAGAGGCTCAACTAGATGGGACTAAAGAATGTGAAAAGAAGGCTGTGGAAAAACAGAATATGCTTCATTTTGAGACAATACCTACACTTGGAGAAGAAGCTGAAGTAGTGGAAATTACAGCAGGAAGGTTTTCAGTGGGGTACAGATGGACTTTCCATATTTTACTAGAATTCTACTCTTTCTTTTTCCATTAGTAGCAACAGCTACTGTTTATTGAGCACATGCTCTGTGCCAGGTGGTGTCAGTGCTTTGCTTGCTTACTATTATCATTATGCCACTCTGAGGTCAGATTATTGTCATCAGCACCACTTTCTAAATGAGGAAACTGAGGCCCATAGAGGGTAGCTAATTTGCCCAAAATCACACAGCAAGGGGCAAGAGCCAACGCTCAAGCCCAGGAGCAGTTAGTTGCACTAGTTCCTTTTCTTGTTTTTGTTTTTTTTTTTTTTTTTTTTTTTTGTATATTTTAGGTGTACAAAATATTTGACTTGTTCATAATGGAAATTTGCGCCTTTGGAAATTTGGGTTTACACTTTTTTGGTTCTTCTTTTCACCTTCAACCCCTCCCTGCCCTCCCTTCAACCCCTCCATCCCTCCTTATTTACAAGAGACTTTTTTTCATTTTCTCATATTAAATTCCATTCCTTCTTCTGCCCTTGCCCCTACCTCCCTTCTCCTCCCCTTTGCCCCTTTTCTTCCGATTTCACATTATCTATTATACCTTTGAGTCCTCATTTACACTTTCAGTTTCTCACACAGAGAGAAACTATTCGGTCTTTACACGTGTCCTGTTTGCTTCACTTAAGAGTATCGCCTCCAGTGCACATACTTTGAACCACTATACTGTGATCATGGGGGTCCTAAAAAGGTACATGTTCAAGGAGAGAAATGGACCAGAAGCTCCAGTATGGCCAGACACACCTTTGGCCATGAGGTAGTCCCTAATAAGGGGGATCTTGAAGAACCAGGACAGAGTGGCCAAGTGAGGAGTGATGCCTGGGAAAGTCTTTGAGAAGCCCCGTGGCCTCAGTGCAGAAGTTGCAGAAGGCACCAAAGGTTAGGAGGCCATGCGGGTGAACTCCTATGACATAGTTGCGCTCAGGTGACAAGTCTTCAGCCTTCAGGATCTACAGTCATGGATAGAAAGGCCAGAGGGGACAAAATGAGCTACGTGAAGATCCTTCAGGAATTGGGGCTGCTTTCTGAAAGAGAGCTTTCTAATAAACAGGGTAGGCCCAGGTTTCAGGAGGCCAAGAGATAGGTCTCCTTAGCTCTGGGGTAAAAAAGCAGGACCTAGGCAAGGCACAACTGTCTGGCCACTTGCCTTTGGCTTCAAGTAGGCTTGGCCATTTGTGTCAGTATGCTTTATGCACATAACCATTTTTTGTTTTAGCTCTGTTATGTGACAAAGGCCAGGAAGCTCTGCTCTAACAATCAAGGCAGTATTTTTTGCCTACTCCAAAATGCCCAGGGGTTCAGCAGAACAGTATATTTCTAGAACCTCATCCTGGTATTGTCTTCAAACTCCTTTCCAGTGCCCACATACTGGTAGCTAACTAATTGAACCTTGAAAACTCTGCTTAGATAGCACTATATCCTTAATATCCACCATCTGAACTACTTCTCTGGCTTATACCAAATTGTCATTATATGCTTGTCTGTCCTTCTCATTAGAGGTGAGCTCCTTGATGGCAGAGAAATGCCTCCTATTCACTTCTCTGTAGCCCAAACAAATAGGTCAGAGGAGGCTTTTGATTCACGGTTGTTAAACTGCTCTGAACCCTGCTTGCTCTCTGCCTGCAGTCTGGCAGGTCACGCCAACGGGGTCCAAGTATCTGAGCAGAGTACAGAGAATCCCAAAATTATCTAGCCTGGGCTGAGACTATCTCCGAGATCTTCATCTTCCTTATGGACAATCCTAGCTATTTATATAAATGCCCAGCATTTTGGGATCTGGAAGGGACACATTAGGGAAAGGCCTCTTACCATAATGGGGAAATAGTCCCTGATGTAAGTCCAGACATACCAGCTCCTTACCCAGGCTGAATGCCTGCCACCTGAGACAAAAATGCCAGAGGGAGGTGAGTCGGCATGTGCCACGCAGGGCTTCCCTACCAGTTTATTGGGACCATAACGCTGCTAATGAGGTGAGAAAGGAAGAAATACCAGGATGGTCTCATCCAGACCAGCTCTTATGGCTCTGAGAACATGGAGGAGAGACCTGAGGTCTGGTGAGTGGGATTCACCATGCAGGGTTGCAGGCTAAGGTGGAGCATTCTTTTTCTAGGTCCATGAGTCTTACCTTGCTGTGGGGTCTTCCAGTCCAGGAACAACCAGACAAAGTAAATTGCTGGTAGTGGCCACAAGGGTGTAAACAGCAGATAAACCAACAATGGCTGCAAGATCCAAACTGATGAGGAATGCGGTCAGATCAAATTTGTACTTCCAGCAGAACTTGACCATGTCCAGTCTCATTACCAGCTAGCCCTCCGTATACTGTCCTGGCCTTCAGCACAAGCCAGATCCTGCCCATCCATCGTATATGGCTACTTAGCCTTCAAAAATGTCTTCTCTCATCTACCACATGCAAGCTGCATTTCTCCTCTTAACTGTCATCCCTGTCTCCCTGCCTCTCTGCCAGGTGCCATAGAGGCACTTCTGCTCTCTGCATGCCACCTGCTTCCCCCTTCTCCTATTTGCCCACCGAACAACTTCATCCCTCTACTGTTTCCCATGCACCATTCTTGTCTCCTTGTCCATTCACTGCTCCTTCCATTGCCTCTCTTTCCTCCTCCATACCACCACTTCCCTGCCAGAGTAGAAACTCTACTGTTCAGACACAGGCCAGATTTCTCTAAGTCTATAAACACTAATGATTCCTCTGTCTCACTCCCCATAAGAAAGCACTCCCTGGCTAGATAGTGAGGATCTACTCATCTCTACCATGACCCTGTTCTACCACACTTCTTTCCTTACTCTGCCCCAAGTTCAATCTCTTCACTCACCATATTTGAAACTCCTTGTCTTTACACACTAGTACAGCTCATATAATCAAAAAGCCAGAGATGAGACTTCCCATGATCATCAACATCACCCCAGATCTGGCACTGGCCTTTACTTTGGCTTCTTACTGTGCACTCCTGGGTTGGTACTCACATATGGCAAGGTAGCTCAAGGGCCATTGCAGAAGAGGCTCAGAATCTGGAAGTTATTAGGCTGCTTAGAATAAGGCATGATGCCCTGGAACCTGAAGGAGGCAAAGTTCTCAGAGCAGTGTTCCAGGGAAGATGTCACCAGCTTCTGGAAGCTCACTCAATAGTGGACGCATATGACTATGAAAAGTTGGCACCTGCCCATTCCCCTCTTTGTCCCACCCCCAATTCCACCCACGGTAGGGCCGGGCTATAGAGCAGTGAAGACTGTGCCATCAGGTCTGGCCCAGCCCATCTGGCCTTTGACTTTCTTTCCTGAGATTATTAGGACATCAGGATGGAGAAAGGGGAAAGTGATTATCATCCAGTCCAAGTGACATAGAGACCAACAGGGAAAACCTCCACATGGACCTCACAGAGGTTACAGGGGTTGGGAGCTTAGGGAGATGGCTGGTGGGAAGGGAGTTCTGTGGGGTTAGGGGTGAAGAGCGCCTAGGATTAGGTCTCTGTACTGCTGAAACAGCCTGGTTTGGGGCTGCTTCACTCCTGTAACATTTTAGTATAAAAATTTCCAAACATATAAAAAACTCAAAAATGAAATTTTCATTTTCAACAACTATTGTTCAGTCCCTAGCACTGGAGAAAAAACCAAACCAACCAAACAAAAACAGGCTATTTGCATTTTTCCATATTGTTTCAGCTTGTTTTACCTCCCCACTCCTTTTTGAGTATTTGACAATTCTAAAACATGTCTTATCCCTAAATTCTTCAGTATGCATCTACTAAAAATACAGATACTGCATTTACTGTGTTTTCTTCCATAACAACTTCACTATTATCACCCTTAACAAATCTAACAATTCCCTAACAATATCTAATACCCAATTCATTCCAACAAGCTCAATTTGTTATATTTGGATTCACCACCACCACCATCACCACCCCCGGGGCGGGGGTGGGGGTGGGTATTGAATTTAAAACCTTCATACTGAGCTAAATCTCCAGCTCTTTTCAAATTTTATTTTGAAACAGAGTCTTGCTAAATTGCTATATTGGCACCCAGGCTGGGCTAGAACTTGTAATTTCCCTGCTCTCAGCCTCTCAGAGTGCTGGGATTACAGTACCATCATGCCCAGCTGGATGTTATGTTGCTTATCTGTCTCTCCCTCTCCCTTGCCCTCTTCCTTGCCCTCCCTTCTCTCTCTCATTGTAAAACAGAATACAAATACTTAAGAAAGTGTACTTAAATATACTTAAAGCAAATGTATGCCTTAATTATAAGACAAATACCTTGTAATTACCACTAGCTGAAGGAGAACTTTTCTACTGACCCCAGAACCTTTTCCATGTGCCCCATTCCAGTCACAACCCTCTTTCTCCTTCTAAAGTAATCATTATTCTAACATTTCTCCCTTCCTTTCCCTTCCGTTCCCTTCCGTTCCCTTCTGTTCCCTTCCCTTCCCTTCCATTCCCTTCCCTTCCCTTCCTTTTTCTTCCTTCTTGTGCCTTCTCCCTCTCTTCCTTCTTTTGTATACTGGGGATTGAACCCAGGGCCTTCTTAAAAATCTCTTTTATTCTGAGACAGGGTCTCTCACTAAGTTGGCCAATCTGGGCTAAAATTTGTGATCCTCCTGCCTCAGCCTCCCAGAGTCCTGGGATTACAGGAATGTGGTACCATGCCTAGCTTCTATTTTTTTTTAACCCAAATGTACTTCCCCTATGAGTAGTCTTTTAGTTGTTCTCCATTTTTAACTTTTTATTTTGAAATAATTTTAGATTTATGAATTGCAAAGATAGTACAGAGAGTTTCCTATGCCCTTCACCCAGTTTCCCATCTATGTTAACATCTTATGTAACCATGCCATATTTATTACAACTAAGAAATCAATATTGGTGAGTTTCTATTAACTAAATTCTGGATTTTTGGGGGTTGCATCAGTTTTTCCACTCATGTTCATTTTTGCTCCAGGATCCCACCAGCATTCTGTGTTGCATTTAATCATCAGGTCTCCTTAGTCTCCTCCAATCTGTGACAGTTTCTTGGCCTTTCCTTGTTTTTCTTGATCTTGAAAGTTTTGAAGCATTCAAGTCTGTTCTAATGTACAGGTTCCTCTTTTCCTTTCCTTAAGATTTGGCTATTGAAGAACCATATCATTTGGCCTTTCTGAATTTCCACAGTCTGAATTTTGCTTATTGCTGGTCACAGTGCATGTCCTCATGCTCTTCTGTATTTCCTGCAAATTGCCAGCTGAATACAGACTGGATAGGATTCAGATATAATCTCTTTGGCAAGATCCTAATTTGCTTTTAGTATAGAGCAATCTCACTTCCTTCTTCCCTCACTTAGCCTTGAGTTATTAAAGACTTTTTCCTTGGCCAGTGTTTTGAGCTTCAGATCCAGCTTCCATGAGATGGGGTGTGGAGCCTAGTTCCTAGGTGAGTCCCACATACAGGCCAAAGTGGGAGGGGGAGGCAAAGGGCAAAGCCCTTGCTCATCTCTGGGATCTGTCTCTTACCTTTTTTAACTTCATGCCCATTAAACCAAATCAGGTTGTGTGTGTGTGTATGTGTGTGTGTATGTTTTTTGCTTTTTCTATCTGAAAATTGCACGCATCAGAAGGGATTGAGACCGTATTTTCTTTGTCGGTGTAACTGTTCGTCATGCCTGAAAAGCTGTAGGGCCTCAGTGTTGAGTGAACAATCAACACATGTCTTATGTTTCAGGTCTGTGATCCAGTGGTTTCTAATGTGTAATGAGATGACTGGAGTTCTATGGAGAGTATGTCCTGGGGACTTCAAGTGGAAGACAATAAGCTATACACTAGTAGAGGACAAAGGACACATTATGAAAGAAAAGGAAGAAAGAGAAAGGAAGGGAGGTGCTGAACTTCAAGGCAGTTTGGTGAAACAGAGTCTCACACACTTTGCTTCCCTTACTGTCCTGAGCGCCCTCCTAACCCAACTCTTCCTGGTGAATGGAAACCAGCCTGGCCTTACAGCAAATGTTAGTACTCAGGCATTGCAGCCCCACTGACCTGCTGGTGTGTTGACATCACCCTGTGGGTGAGGATGGGGCCTTGTCGCAGGCAATACAGGGGAGATTAGCACTTTGTCTTTCCAGAAGAAAATATCCTAGGCCAACTCCATGTCCACACTCTCTCGTCCTTATAAACTATCTTCTCCAGGAAGCAAGCCTCCCAGGTTAACTTTTAATAATGTATGAATTCTGTTTCCCCTTCTATTTCCTCTTGCCTCCCTGAAAAAAAAGATGTAAATTGTACAGAAGATACTCAAGGTACAGAAAGTTGATCTCTCTCTCTCCCTCTCTCTCTCTCTCTCTCTCTCTCCATATATATATATAAATGCCATGGACCTCTACATGATAGCAGTTGTATTTTTATCTCAATTGAGAAATATATGACAAACTAAAGCCACTATGCACAAACATAAAGATAGTCCTTGCATATGTTTGAAAGGAAATATGTACAAGCATGAAAATATGTGCAAGCATATTATTTATTCATTCTATACAACTGAGTTTGGTAGAGAATTCGAGTCCTTGTCATAATTAAGTTATTCCTCAGTAGCTTGCTGTGTACAGGTTGCAGACAGTAGCTTGTTGGCTTTTTTCAGAATGGAAATTGATCTTGTTTTCCTGATTGTGAAATTAATCCATGTAAATCACATAATTTTTAGAGTTCTAGAGAAAGTATAAAGGGAGCAAAAGTCACACAACCTCGCTTCAAAGAAAAAATAATAACAAGAACCTGTAACATCTTGCTATCCACCTTTCTTGACTTTTTTCTCTACAAATATAGGCATAGATAATGGTACCACTATTAAAGTTTGAGTTCTTGAATCTAACATACTTGGGTCTGTATCTCAGTTCTGTCATTTAAGTGAACTGTGGCAAATGACTTAACCTCTTAGTGTTAGTTTCCTCATCTGCAAGATGATGAATATATATTCACATTACAGGATTGCCATTTACATAAAATAATTCCTGCAAAGCACTTTACTCAATGCTTTGCTCATATAAAATATGCTCATATTAAAAGTTAAATGTTAGTTATTTTATATAATTAATTAAAGTGAGATGATATTCTATATCCCATTTTACAACCTGTCTTTTCATCTAATGGCACACTGTGGACAATTTCCATGTCAATTTTCTTCTATGCTAAATGTTTTTCTAACATTTTGTTGTAGGGGTATTCCATAATTCCATAATCCATTTAACCGATCTTTTTTTTTTTTTTGAGACACAGTCTCACTATGTAGTTCAGGCTGACTTTGAACTCACTATGTAGCCCAGGCTGTGCTGGCCTTAAACTAGTGGTCATCCTCCTGTCTCAGCCTTCCGAGTGCTGGGATTATAGGTGTGTGCTACCATGCCCGTATTACAATCTTCTACTACAGAAGAAGCACTAATTTTTAGACCAGATTCTTCTACAATCTGGTGAAATTTCTAGGTCTTTCAATTGTAGGTGAAAAGTCACTGATCAGAAACCTTCTTTACCTACAGCCCTTTCAGCAGCACCGCTCAGGGTCCTTTCTACCAGCCATTTTTAGTACTTAGTGATGCAGAAAGTGAGAGGCATTCTCAAGCCACCATTAACCTGGGTAGTGTCCAGGGACCAGCTAGTCAGGTCAGCAGACACAGCCTCTCTCTCCAAGTGGATGACTGGGTCTGAGACGAGTCTCCAAACAGCTGAGGAAGCAGGTTTTGTGATGCTTCCATCCTACCAGCCCTGGTAGTGCTGCAGTTTAGAATCATCTCTGCTCAAACTGAGGGAATACTCAAATGCAAGCCAAGGCCAGTCCTGAGGTGAAATCTGGAAAAATGGGACTTGTAAGTGATGGATCACTGATGTCAGTCTGCACCCAGGATAAACTAAGGTAAGACATCAGTGTTTTATCAACATGTCAGTTTCTGTGCTTTTGGATTGTTTTCTTTTTCTTTTGGGGAAAAAGAAAATGAATTTAGACTCATCTAAGCTAACAGTAGGAGTGTTTTGCAGTTTCCTAGGCCAGAATATCTAGGGCATCTGGAGACTTTTTGGTATGTAGGTGGACTGGGCCACTCTGAATTCTATCAAAGAAAATGAAGTAATTGCCAACAGAGATTAGGAAGCCTGAAGATGTGGAGACCCTCTTATTACTAAGTACTGATCCTTTCCTTTTGTAATTGTTATTGTTTTTATTAACATGACCTCATAGAATTGTGTTAAGCATAAATCCTGGTGGATGACATAGTTTCATCATGGTTTTATGGATGACCTTCTTTCCTATTGATCCCCCATCTGTCTTTATTGATCTACATTTTCCCAATAGGAATTTCTTTCTCCAGCACCACATATGAAAAGTATTGTCTTGCCCCTAAATCACAGCTTGAAGTTATTTCTTTATGCTGCAGCTTTGGGAATCAAGTTCTTCTTTGCTTATCTTCAGTCCCTGGCCTGTAAAGATTCATCACAGCAGGAACAAACTTTCAAGTGAGTTCTGTCACAATAGGATGTGGGCAGCAACTACCTAAAGTAGGTCACAGAGAAGGATAGATATGTGTCCCAATTCTCCTAAGCTCATGCCTACCCATATGGAGATCTAGATATCAAGAAACAAGTTGAAGATCTGAAATCTGGGAAGTCAGCAAGGTGGGGGGGTCAAAGCAAGAGTAAACCAAACCGCGAGACCATTCCAAAAGGTGATAAAGTCAGGGAAAACCACCCAAGGATAGTCCTAGGTAAGAGATTACTGGAGCTGAGAGAGCCAAGTGACCTCGATCTCTGTCTATGTAATTACAGCCAGCAGGGATTTTGTCGTTTACCCACCTGCTTTGGCATGCTGGCCTGGCCTGCTATGCAGTGTCACTGGCTAACTGCAGATTAAGCCCCAAGTTGCCCTGCCTGCCTCTGGCTATCTTCATGCTCCTTCTAAGCTTGTTTTATATGCTAACCAATTGGATGAATTCATGCACTATGGTGTGTGTAGAAACAGCCAAGCTGGGGGTGGCAGCGACTGAGGTTTTGTTCAGTGCAGTGTGGTAGCTGTGGGAATGAGAACCGCAGTTTGCAAAGAAGCTGTCATATCGGAGAATGTGGCTAAGCAAATGCTAACTGGGAAGCTGCTTGCATTTCCCTAAGGTGATTGGATGGCAGGAAACTGAGAGCTGATCAATCTGAAAAGGAAGTTTATAGGCTGCAAATATGCAACTTCAAGGAACTCCTAACTTACAAGTTCAGGAACAGCTGCGCATAACCACAGGTAACAATCATTCATCACATACATACATTATCTCCTTGACACAGTCACATACCCCGTTTCATGTTCTAGAAGAGCTTAGTTACCCATTCTTTTCACATTTGCCTCTGAGTCGTAAAGAATCATAAACATCTCCATTTAATCTTGTGGGAGAAGCTGGCTAGTGTGGATTGACTTTTCTACGGCCTACTTTTGTCTTATACAATATAGTTGCATTTGTCAAAGTTATTGTAGCTGCTGGGGGTGAATAGAGAGGGCTAGCTTTCATTGCAGGGTGGAGGGGAATTGCATCAGCTTTTATTGTCCTTGACCTGTTCTAAAAACAAAACTTCCTCTATGGTTTATTCAGCCTATGGGAATGAGAAGGACATCTGCCATGCTCCAATACCATGACCAGTTTATATTCAGGAGACAGGGAAATCTAGGAGGAGTCAAGACCTACAAGCTGAGCCAGAGGTTGCAAACCCAAACATCTCTAGGGACCAGAGGTACTAGAAATGAGGGCTCTAGGCAGAGAGTTTTAATAGAGAATTGTGGGGAGTGTGGTGACCCAGAGAGGGCGTGCACATAAAGGCCTTCCAGCTTTTTATTGTGAATAACTTCAAACATATAGGAAAGTTAAAAGAACAATATACTGAATGCTTGCATATAATCTGCCTCTTAAATTCAATAATTGTTAATATTGTGCATATTTATCTCTATCCAGACATGTATATATGTTTTTTTGTTTTTTCAAACCATTTCAAATTCTATTTTATTTTATAAAATTGTTTTTCTTTTTTATACCTAGGCTGGTCCAGAATTCATGGGTTTAAGTGACGCTCCTGCCTGAGCCTCCAAGTATCTGGGACTACAGGCCAGGCTTGTGCCACTAGGGCCAGCTTTCATTTCAATTTTCTTCTGTGGTATGGGTGTTGAACCTAGGTCCTCTGCAGTGAGCTACATCCCCAGCCCTTTTAAAATTTTTCATTTGGAGACAGGCTCTTGCTAAATCACTAATTTGCCCAGGTTGGACTTGAACTTGTGATCTTCCTACCTCAGCTTACGTGAGTGCTGGGATTAGAGGTGTGCACCATCATGCCTGGGTCCCATTTTAATTTTTAAAAACAAAGGTAACTGTTGGGTCTAAGCTAAACACAACTGGAAAAGATTAGGGTCAACTGCTGCTAGTTTGTAACCCTGGAAGAAAATGGGGTGCCAGTCAATATCAGAATGATTTGGCATAGAACAGTGGATGAACTAGCAGAAACCAACATGGCCTTCCAGCTCCTTTTCAATCTTCTTGTTTTTAAAAACAGTATATAATCCTTTAAGATCTGCTAGATTTTCCATTTCTTTTTTGTCTTTGTGCTATTATGAAATAAATGTATCATATATATGAAAGAATAATAATACGAACACATGTTCTTTTGCCCACGTTAAGAGATAGATGTTACTATTATATTCCAAGGTTCTTGTGTGCCTCCGCCTGATCTTATTTCCCCATGTCCTTCCCCATCATAAGTAACCACTACACTTATATATTTGTCTATCGTTGGCTTGCTTTTATTTGTAATTTTATCACATATGCACGTAAGTCTCCCTAAACAATAATACATTGAGTAAGGTTGCCTGCATTTCACGCAGATACTCCTTGACTTATGTTGGGGTTACATCTGGGTAAACCCATCATAAGCTTGAAAATATTGTTAAATTGGTTAGAGAAGATGAGGGATTAGAGCTAGCAGCACTCACGAGATACATGGAGGTCACTTGCCGGGATCTGCAGTTACTGGAAACAGGAGCAAAAGAAAACATCCAGGCACAGGAAGGCAATTTAAAGGAGGAACTCCATAGACAATATTCAGTCTCAGAGGGAATATTCAGTGTTTAGAGGGAGAAGCAGGGTCTTTTCTCAGCCCTGGCACTCAGCTCTGGCAAATGGGCTATTTTGGAAAAGTACCCAACTTCTGAAGGAAGAAGCTGAGGGAAGAGGGAAGAAGCCTGGGGAAACAGCTGGTGGCTGTAATCTGGGCCCAGGTGGTGGCGGATCTGAGCCCAGGTGACCCGCACCCAGGTGCCTGTGATCTGTGCCCAGCTGCTCACCCCTCCCCCAGGGTCCACCTGTCCCAGTTCCCTTTCCACTGGGAGACTGGGAAGAGGAGAAATATGCACAGAGGTAAGACTCCTCAGATTAGGACTCTAAAGAAGATTGGGGGCCAGAAAATCAGAGGGCAGATATTGAGTTGGGACCAATGAGTCTTTGGGACTGAACAAAGCAAGAATGTGGTTCTGAATAGGGACCCTGAAACAGGCAGAGGCATGCAGTGATTGTGACTGGAGTGATCTGGGGGTGGAGAAGAGTCACTTGCCTGGTGCCACAGTAGGCATATTCCCCAAACTCCACAAAGCGCTATGCCTTCTGAGACACCACAGGGCGTGGTGCTCATGTGGGATCTGTCCCATTCACCACAAAAGAAAAACCCACACGAGCACCCTCCCATTGGTATCTAGACTACTGAGTTCTATGCAAATGCCTACCCCTTCCAACTCCAGGCACCACCAAACTCCTGGGCTATATAGAAATTCTATGAGAGGCATGGACAAAGAGCTAGGAGAAGGCACAGAGGAGTAGGGGATCCAAGGGAGCTGCATGGTGCACTCACTCACAGCAGTGTGTAGGGAGCAGTCATAAATAGCTGCAAGGATCACCAGGGAAGGAAGTGGGCTGGAATTGAAGAAGTCCCTCCACCCTGCCCCAGAAATCAGTGGAGAACTGAGTGGTTGACTGGTCCTGATCTGCCTTCCTCAACCCCTCAAACCAATTGAAGGTGTCTGATCATAGGATGGAGACAAAACATACAGCTAGCTAGTCATGCCCATGGGAACACAGTGAAATCTAACAGAGCTCTGTCCACCCAAAGAGAACTCTCTACTCTTTGTGTCTCTGTGCTTTTTATTATTTTCGTTTATCGATGTTTTTTGTCTTTATCTCTTTCTTTTCCTGGTCTGTTTTCATCTGATATCTATATCATCTATGTTTGGATGTTTGTATATGTGAAATGGAGAATGTTATGTAGTGCTTTCGTTTAAAAAGTATATTTCATGGTCATATTAGAGTAACTTGCACCAAAAATTGTGTGTGCAGGATTCAAACACAAGCTTCCTATACATTTATTAATTGGCTCCAACTCTTTACAGCTTCCCTCAATCTACAGTCATACTTCCCTCCTGCTTCTTTCTTTTCCCTGCCACTGAAGATAACCTCTCAACAACCCCCTCCTTCCATTCCAGATATAAAAATAACATCAGCAAATCTTACCTCTTTCCTTACTTTCAATTGCTGCTATCTCTGTTTTCATCTTCCCTTCTTGCTGAACTATTTTATTTCTTTTCTTCTTCCTAACTCCTCCCCTCATCCTCTACATCCCAGCCTATTTGTCATCAGCACCAATCCATTGCCTTGCTGCGTTATCAAAAGGAAAAAAAAGTATGAAATTGTCAAAACAAGTTTTAAATTATATGATTGATATACGATTGGTTCTGTAGATGCTGATATAATCAATAAGTGTTCTTTCCTTGCAACACAGTGACTGGGACTGACTTGATTGTGTTGAGTAAGTTGTAGAGAGATATAAATACCAAAACATAACCAAACTCAAGGATACATCACAGGGAGATAGAATCTAACTGTAGAGATTTCCACAGTAGGGACAGAGGTTTTTTTACCCTAATAAATCTTCCACCCTCAACAGAAAAGCAAGAGAAATGTAAGAAACCAAAGCAGCAAGATGCCTCCAAAACCCCTAACCACCGCCCCCCTAAAAGCTGATCTTACAGGCACTGAAGTAAAGGAAGTTACAGGCAAAGAACTCAAAAAGAAAATGGTCAAAATGTTTGAAGAGATAAAAGAGGGAACACATAAGAAAATTCTTAAGAAATTTAGTGAGCATAAAGAGGATTTAAATAAACAGAAAAAGAATTCCATTAATATTCAGTGAGCTTAAAGGAGAAACAAACAACAGGCTGATTGAGTTAAACAAGATGATATAAAATATTAATCACCATTTGGGAAAAGAATAAGAAATTACAAAAAGAAATGAAACAGAAATCCTGGATATGAAAAATTCAATGGAAAGTACACATAGTAGGTTTGACCAATGTGAGGACAGCGTCAGAACTTGAAGACAAAGCTGATGTACCAGATCATGTACTCAATGATACCCTAAAACCAACATGATACTGTGGAAACTGGATCTTACACCTGCTGGATGACTCAAAAAGAAAACACTCAGAATTATGGAAATAAAGGAAAAATTAGCTGGGCCTGGTAGTGCATGCCTGTAATCTCAGCAGTTGGGAGGCTGAGGCAGGAGAATCGCCATGAGTTCTTGGACTACATAGTGAGTTCAAATCCAGCCTGAACTGAATAGCCAGACCCTGTCCAAAAACAAAGCAAAAAAATCAGAAGATAGGTAACACAAGGGGCATAAAAAATTTATTCACCAAAATCATAGCAGAAAAAAATTCCAGATCTAGGGAAAGAATTCAATTCAATGTTCAGGTAGAAGAGGCATGTAAAACCTCAAATAGCCACGGCCAGAGAAGAAACTCTCCACAGCATATCATAACCACAATCCAGAAATTTAACAGAAGGAGAGAATACTAAAAGCTGTTAAAGAAAAACAGCAAGTAACCCATAAAGGCAAGCGTATCAGAATAATAGATTTCTCAGGAGATCTTGGTGAAATTTTCAATTCTTTTCTTCAGAGAAAAGAATTGTCAGCCTAGATTTGTGTATACTGCAAAATTAGCCCTCAAAATTGGCAGGGAAGTAAAGGCTTTCCATGACAAAAAACGTCCTGAATAAATGCATGGCCACTAAGCCAGCACAGCAAGAAATACTTACGGAACACCTAGACGAGACAGTGAGGTCACCATCACCAAAAACTCAAAGAAAAGTATACATTAGTGTTTGCTTCAGCAGCACATATACTAAGAATTGGAAGGATACAGAAATCAGCATAGCCCCTGCACAAGGATCATACACAAATGTATAAAGTATTCCATATTTCTTGATAAATTTGAGTTATTTGTGGGAAAATGGATGCACCTTGAGATCATAATGTTAAATGAAATAAATCAGACACAGGAGCTTAAATATCACATGGTTTCTCTTATGGGAGAAATGCATCATGTAAATAATTAGAGAGCAAAATAAAAGACAGATGATAGGGAACAGAAAAACAGACTGTGGGGATGGGAAGGGGATCTAGGGATGGAGGAGATGGGAGGGAACGAGAGGAAGGAAAGGGGATACATGAAGTATTAAGACGTGATATATATACTATATATCACATATATATCACATATATATATATATACACACACACTAATTTTCCAAAGTGAATGTAACTATTATGTATCACAAACATACACTAACAGAAAAGAAAAAGAAAATACTGTAAATGTATTTAATATATTCAGCATCACTACCCTGGGAAAAGATCACCATCAAGAAATCAAATAAGAAAAAATGTTGGAGAGGCCGCAGGGCAAGAGAAACCTTTCTGCACCGTTGATGGGAATGCAAATTAGCCCAACCACTACGGAAATCAGTATGAAGATTTCTCAAAAACCTAAAAATAGAAATTCCACTTGAACCAGCTATTCCATTCTAGGTATTTCTCTGAAAGAGTTAAACTCATCATATTATAGTGATACATTAATAGTCATGTTTATAGCAGCACAATTCATAATCACTGAATCTGGAAGCTGCCTGTATGTTTATCAATAGAGAATGGATAAAGAAAATGTGGCATTTATACATAGTGTGTCATAAAGAAGGATAAACTTGAGTCATTTGTAGAAAAATGGATTCACCTTAAGACTACAATGTTAAGTAAAATAAATCAGATACACAAATTTATTACAGAAGTACCTTGGTTCACGAACTTAAAATTTGTTCCACAATTCTGGAAAAGATGGCCATGTTTGTGTTTGTGCGAGAAAGGTGGTTGTGGTCACGTTCATCACCTGATGGAGTTTGCAAACAAAAACAAAATTTTGCCAAACACTTTGCAGATTGTTGGGAAACAAAAGCATTTGTGAATCGAGGCACCGCTGTATAAGAAACCCAAACTATAAATAAAGAGCAAAATAGAAGATAATAGTAAATAGGGAGATAGATCTTTTGCAAAAGGGACGGGGACAAGAGATGGAGGGGGGGAAGGAGGGGGAGGGGAGGAAGGGAAAGAGGATGAACAAAGAATTAAGATGTGTTATGTACATATACCGACACCCCGTGAGAAATGTAAACATGTCCTGCAAACATATTCCAAAATACCTGAAGTTTATTTTGGCTCACTGTTTCAGAGGTTTCAGTTTATCATTGCTTGGCCCTATTGCCTTGTCCCTGAGGTGACACAGTACATCACAGTGGAAACACATGGTAGAAGAGGCCTAGTATTCTCATGATGGCCAAGAAGCAGAGTGAGAGGTAGAGGACAGGGCTAGGGTCCCAATAACTTCTTTAAGGGCACACTGTCAATTACTTAGATTCCTTTGGACAGGCCCCACCTCCTAAAATTTGTTCCACCACCTCCCAATAGCACTGAAGTCTTTAACACATGGGTCTTTGGAGGACATCAAGGTTCAAACTACAGCACTTAGGGACCAGCTGTACACACACACACACACACACACACACACACACACACACACACACTGATATATCTGAAGGACTGTTTACAGTGCCTGGCACATAGTGAGTATTCAGAAATATTGGTTGAATTAATCCTTTTCCTCGTAATTTGGAGACTATCTTTTCGTTGTCTTTAGAAATTTTATGTTTTGGGCCAGGGATTTAACTCAGTCGTTCCGCCGCCTGCCTTGCAAGCGCAAGGCCCCGAGTTCGGTCCCCGGTACCAGGAAAAAAAAAAAAAAAAAAAGAAAGAAATTTTATGTTTTTAATTTTAATATGGTTGATTTATCAATACTTTCCTTTGACATTTGCACTTTTTGTGTTTTTTATGGTTTTTTTGTTTTTGCTTTTTTTTTTTGAAACAGGGTCTCACTATGCAGTTCAGGCTGACCTTGAACGCACTACGTAGCAGAGGCTGGCCTCAAATTTGCAATGATCCTCCTGCCTCAGCCTCCTGAGTGATGGGATTACAAGTGTGTGCCACCACACCCAGGCTCTTTTTGTGTTTTTTAAATAAAATCTTCCCCTCTCTGAGGTCATGAAGATACTATTATTTTCTTCCAAGGGTTGAAAAAGTTTGGTTTTCTTAGAAGAGTATTCATAAATTTAGATCAGCAAACACTTGGTCCCCACCCAGCTGCAGACTGAGTTCCCGGGATGAGACAGTCGATCAACAAACATTTGGTTCCCGAACAGCTGCAGCCTGAGGTCCCGGGATCAGAGTCGATCAACAGATATTTGGTCCCCACACAGCTGCAGCCTGAGGTTTTCAGATCAGAAAGTCGATCAACAAACATTTGGACCCCACACAGCTGCAGCCTGAGGTCCTGGAATCAGACAGTCGATCAACAAACATTTGGTCCCCACACAATTGCAGCCTCAGGTCCTGGCTCGGGCCGGGCTCCGGGTCTTGGCGGCGGCCGCGGGGAGGCGGCGTGGGGCGGGGGCTCCGCCTGGGGTTCGCCCGCCGCCGTCGGGGCTGGGGTCCGTGCGCCTGCCGGCCGGCCCCCGCACCCCCAGCCCAGCTCGGGCCGTCCCCTCTGCCACCGCCCTCGCCCGCCGGCCCCCCGAGGTCCGGGACCCGCCCTCCCTGGCCTCGAGCGCAGGGCCCCGGCAGCCCGGTGGGCGGTGCCACGACTAAACCGACCCCGGCGGGCGGAGGGACTTGGGGGGGCGGAGCCCCTCCCCTCCCACACTTCCCCGCCCCTGCCGCGCCCGGCCCCGCCCACCGGCCGGCCCCTTCCCTTCCTGCGGCCCCGCCCCGCCCGCGAGGGCGGCCGCACTGGACGTGCTCAGTCGCCGGGGCAGGTTTCCGGGTCGCACGTGGGAAGCATTCTGCACTCGGCCGGAGGGGGAGCAGCTGCTCCTGCGCCCAACCCCGCCGTGCCGGCCGAGTCGCCGCGGAGTGCGAGGGGCGCCCGGGTGCACCGCGCCCGCGCCCGGCCCGAGCAGGAAGCGCAAGCCACGCAGGACCAACTGAAACCAAGCCGCCGCGCCCGCCGCCGCCAGGGCCTCCGAGGAGCTGTACGAAGTACTCCCTTCCCCGCCCCTCCCCCGCGCGCCCGGCCGCCCGGGTGGGCGCCCCACGCGCGACCCGCGGGCTGAGCGCCGCCGCCGCCGCCGCCGCCGCCGCCGCCTCCGCCGCGCCCCTGGGCGCCTGCCTGTCCCCTCCGCCCGGCGGGGCTCGCCTCGGGGAGGGTGGGGCCCGCGCAGCCGACCCCGCGCTCGCCGCCCGCCTGGCGATGCGAATTAGCGCCGGGTTGGTCTGGCCGGGACCGCGTGCTGTAAGTGGGGAGCAGCGGCCGGGCCGGGAGCTCGAAGGTAACACCGCTGCCCGCCGCCGCAGCCTCGCGCGTCTTCGGGAAGGCGCGATCCCGACCCCGCGTTGTGGGCCGTGGCTTTGCCAGCTCCGACTCGGAGTTTGGGAGTTAGCAGTCTGAATCTTCCGCACGTTTTCTCTGGCTCGGTGCAACTTCTGGACGTCTCGGAGTAGACTTGGGAGTGCGGGCGTGCGGAAGACTTTCCGCCCTTTGGGACGAAACAGTCTTGTGGTTTGCGTCTATTTACAAATACACGTTTCTGAGAGATTCGGAACTTGTGGTTGCCCTCTGGACGCACTTTAGGGTAGGACTAGGGACTTGGGGAGGCGTCTGTCACCCTAGAGCCCCTCACCCCAGTGATCCTGGGAGGTGTCAGCGCCTTGTGTGTTGCTGCTGTGGGCCTGCAGTAGCGCCTTGTTGACAACAGCAGCACCACGCCCTCTAGCAACTTTCTTTGGGGTTGCCTTTGAAAAGCAAGTGATTGCAGAAGTTCCCCGGAGCAGCGGAAGGTTGTTGCCTCTAACATTGCATGTGGTCCGTGCGCCTTACTTAGCTGGCGCTGAAAATGTTACTTTTCTGTCTGGCATTCTACAGGTTAGCGGTGCCCTGCTGGACTCGAGATCTTGTCTTAGGTCATCTGGGGATGTAAAAGACAAAATCTCCCTCATTCCCCAGATTTCCCATGCACGAAGCGAAGTTTTCTATGGGGAAGGCCCAGGAGTGCAGGCCGGGGCGCTGGAGGTCTTCCCCGCCGCCTGGAGCAGCAGGGAGGTACAGAGTATGAGGTGGCAGGGATTTCACTTTTACGTTAGATCGCTTTTCCGCAGTTTAGTCTTGCGTGTTCACACTTAGGTTTGTTTTTGTGATGATAGGCACAGAATCAGTTCCATGAGTGTTTGGATGAGAGTAGCACCTTATACATAAGTTGTATCCTGGATGTGTTAAAATGAACCTAAAGACACACTTCCACATTGGTGCATAAATGTGGTGTTTTTGTCTGTTTACCCTGTATCTTGAGGTTTTTCTATTCTGTATTTTCCTGGCAGAAATTGTAAGTATCATTTCATACTAAGTTCGTGTTCATTCAGCATGTTTATTGAGTGCCAGCCATCCGGAGAGCTAGAGATAGAATATTCGTGCCCCGAAGGAACATTTGCTCGGAAGAAGTAAGTACGTTGCAAGGAAATGATAGCGCTGTACAATTGAACTTTTGATTCCGAGTTTTATTTTAGTTAGCTGTGGTTAAAAGGTAATGAAAACTGTAATTGAGGTAGTGAATGTAAGTATGCATAGTAAGTATGTAATGGTCAGTGTCTTTCAGGCGAAGTTTTCTGCTGCTTGTAGTCAACACTATTAAGATTAAAAGTTGACTTTAGGAACTTTTGTATTTTGACTGAGAGCCTGCTTTTGGAGTCAGGCAGCTAGTTATTGACATGAGCTCAGTTTTCTCATCTGTGACCTTGGGATCAGTGCTGTCCTCCTAGAGGTGTGATGCTTACAGGAGAAAACACATAAAGGATTCCTTGCAGTTCTCATAGCAGATGCTTAATGAGGATAAGTTATTGTATTGAAACTCAGCGAAAATGCCTCTCTCGGAGGCCTGTTTTTGTTTCTAGAGACGTAGAGTTGTGTTGTTTCGATCCAGGCGGTCTTATTGTAGGGTAACAATGGTATGAAGCTATAAATGGACACTGCAGGATGACAACCTGGAAATCTCTAGTACTTGAGTTTCCAGGGAAAGGGACATACTCTAGTTTTTCCATTCCCCTCCCCTGCCTTCAGTCCCTCTTCCGCTCCTTCTTTACAAGAGCTTTGTTTCAGTTTTTTCTTCTGTTCTCTTTGTTTTCTTGTCCCTTCTTTCCTCACCTCCCCACCCCCCTGTTTCCTTTCTTATTTGAACATTCACTTACCATTTCCCAATATCTGTTACATATTCTGGTCCTTACTTGCACTTTTGGTTTCTCACACCAGAGAAACAACGTGATATTTAAACGTGTGTGTCTGATTTATTTCGCTTAAGAGCGTGGTCTCAAGCTTATCGCCATTATTGTATTGTCTTATTACATAATCATCTCCAGCCTATCTATTATACTCTTTAAAAAAAATCTTCTTTACCCATTTGTCAGTTGATGGGGATTTGGGCTGTTTCCAGTATTTAGCAAACTGTGCCGCTATAAACATGAGCGCGCATATTTCGCTGTGGTATGATGCTTTTAACTCTTTCGGGAAGACACCGAGAAGGGGAAAGCTGGGTCAAATGGAACCTCTAGCTTTAGCTTTTTGCGAAATCTCCACACTGATTTCCACAGTGGTTGCACCAGTCTACACCCCCAGCAACAATGGAGCAGGGTTCCTTTTCCCCAAACCCCTCCAGCATTTGTTATTATTGATTGATTCGTTGACAGCAGCCATTCTTTCTGGAGTGAGATGGACTCTCAGCATTGTTTTAATTTGCATCTCTCAAATGACCAGTGGTGTTGAACATTTTTTCATGTATTTACTTGCTGTTTCTGCTCCTTCATCTGGGAAATGTCAGTTTATTTAAGATGCCCATTTTTGGGTTGAGTCTCAATTTGGAAGGTCTGATTTTTTTTTTGTTTTTCTAGGTATTAGTCCCTTGTCTGAGGAACAGCTGGCAAAATTTTTTTCCCACAGAAAGTTTGTCTCTTCATTCTTTTGGTGGTTTCTTTTGCTGTGCAAAAGCTTTTTAATAAGATGAGATTCCAGTTGTTGATTCTTTGTGATATTTCCTGTGTGATTGGGGTTTTGTTCAAAAATTTTTCCCCAGGGCCGGGGATTTACCTCAATAGTTCTGCTGCCTGTCTCGAAAGTGCAGGGTCGGAGTTCAGTGCCCGGTACCAAAAAAAAAAAAAAAAGGGTTTCCCCAATTTTTTCAAGAGTTCTACCTATTCTTTGTTCCACCAGATTTAATGTTTCTGTTTTAATACTTAGACCTTTGGTTCATTTTGGTTTTAGTTTACTGCATGGTGAAAGATACGAGTCTAGTTTTAATCTTCAGCATGTGGAAAGCCAGTTTTTTTCAGCACCGTGTATTAAAGATGGTATTTTTCTTCCAGTGGAGGTATTTGGCTCCTTTGTCAAAGATAAGGTGGCTGAGTTATGTTTGGAGTTGTTTCTACATCTTCTAATCTGTTCCGATGATCCCTGGGGGTTTTTTGTTTTTGCCAGTATCATGCACAGTAGCTATGTATTATAATTGCAGGTCAGGGATTATGATACCTCCTGCTTTGCCTTTTGCTATTGCTTTTGCTTTTGCTGTTCTAGATCTCTTCTGGTTCCAAATGAATTTTAAGAATGTTTTCTGTAATTCTGTGAGATATGCTAGTGGTATTTTGATCGAGATTGCATTAAATCTGTATAACAATTTTGGAAGAATAGCCATTTTCACTATATTGGTTCTTCCTACCCAAGAACAAGGGATATCGTTCCATTTTCGGATATCCTCCTTGATCTCCTACAGAGTACTATAGTTTTCAATGTAAAGGTCTTTTATTTCCTCCGTTAGATTAATTCCTAGGTATTTCAGGGTTTTGGATGCTATTGTGAAAACTGCTGTTTCCCTAATTTCTCCCTCAGTAAGTTAGTTATTTGTGTACAGGAGTGCTAGTGACTTTTGAGTGTTGACTTGGTATCCAGCTATGTGACTGAATTTGGTTATTAAATCTAAGTCTTTTGGTGGTTTCGGGGCTCTTCTATGTAGAGCATCATGTCATCTGCAAATAATGATAATCTAACTTCTTCCTTTCCTATCCTTTGTTTCTTTCTCTTGTCTGATGGTTGTGGCTAGTGTTTGCGGAATTATATTGAACCAGAGTGGTGGCAGTGGACATCCTTGTCTTGTTCCTGATTTTAGTGTGAAAGTTTTCAGGTTTTGTCCATTTAGTATGATGTTGACTGTTGGTTTGTTGTAGATGGCTTTTATCAGATTGAGATAAAGACCAACTCTACCCATTTTCTGTAGGGTTTTTATCATGAACGGGTGTTGGACCTGGTCAAACGCTTTTTCTGCATCTATTGAGCGGATCATATAGTTTTTGACCTTGCCTCTGTTAATATGGTGTATTACATTTACTGATTTGCGTATGTTGAAGCACCCCTGCATCACTAGGATGAATCCTACTTGGTCATGGTGTATGATCTTCTTGATGATTTGCTTGCTGCATTCTGTTGGCCAGTATCTCATTGAGGATTTCTTGGTTTCCGTTCATTAGGCAGAGTGGCCTGCAGTTCTTTTTTTCGTCGGATCCTTCTTTGGTTTTAGTATCAGGGTCATGCTTGCTTCCAGGAATGAATTTGGGAATACAGCTTCCCTTTTAGTTTCATTCAAGAGTTTCAGAAGTAGTGGCACTAGGTCTTCACTAAATTTCTTGTGGAATTCAGCAGTGCATTTTACAGAGCAAGGCCTGGGCTTTTCTTTGTTGGTAGGGTTTTTAAATTATCTCTTCAATTTCATTGATACTGGTTTATTTAGAATTGTTACATCTTCTTGATTCAGCTTTGGTAATTCATGTGTATCTAGGAATCTCTCCATTCTATGTTTTCCATTTTATTACAACACAGGTTTTTGAAGTAGGTATTGATGATGATCTTCTGGATTTCTGTGGATCTTTTCACCCCTAATTGTGTGAATTTGAGGGTTTTCTTTTTATGAGATCGGCTGGGGGTTGCCAATTTTATCAGTCTTTCAAAGAAGCAAATCTTCTATCATTGATTCTTTGAATTGTTTTCTTGGTCTCCACTGCATTAATTTCTGCTCTTATATTTATAATTTCCTCCCTTATAGGAACTTTGGGCTTGACTTGCCCTTTTTCTAGAAGCTTGAGGTTCAACATTAGGTTGTATTTTTTTGAGCTCTTAATATTTAGCTGATGTGGGAATTACTGCTATAAATTTCCCTCCTAAGACTGTCTTCATTTCATCTCATAAGTTCCAGTATGTTGTATTGGCATTATTGTTTAATTGTAGAAACCGTGTGATTTCTTCTTTAATTTCATCTGTGACTCATTGGTTGTTCCATGTGTTTATGAAGTTCTTGTAGTTTCTTTTGCCAATGATTTCTAATTTTATTTCACTGTGGTCTGATAATATGCATGGGATAATTTCAGTTTTTTTGGATTTACTTAAGCATGTTCTGTGAGCTAGTATGTGGTCTAGTTTGGAGAATGTCCCATGTACAGCTGAAAATGTGTATTCTGATGTTGTGGGGTGGAACACTCTGTAGACATCTACTAAGTCCATTTGTTCAAAAGTTTGCTTTAGTTCTGATATTTATTTGTGATTTGTGTGTGTGTGTGTGTGTGTGTGTGTGTGTCTAGTTGATCTATTTGTGACAGTGGAGTATTGAGGTCCTCCATTACAGTTGTGTTAGTGCTTATTTGATTTTTTATGTCCATTAATATTTGTTTTATATAGTTGGGTGTGCTGGTATTTGATGCATATGTATTTGCGATCCTTATCTCTTTCTATTGAATTGTCCCTTTCCAAAGATGTAATGACCTTCTTTGTCTCTCTTAATAACTCTTGCCTTAAAATCCACTTTGTCTGCAAATAGACTAGCTACCCCTGTTGTTTTTTTTTTTTCCAGGTTCCTGTCACATGGAGTATTACTTTCCATCCTTTCACTTTAAGAACTTGTTTTTTAATTCTGTTTCTTCTATGCAGCCTATTGTTGGATCTTCTCTTTTTTGTACCAGGGATGGAACTCTGGACCTAGCACTTGTGAGGGAGGCATGGTGCCCCTGAGCTAAATCCCCGGCCCTGGATCTTCTTGATCCATTGTGCCATGCTGTTTCTTTTGATTATCTCTCTTTAGTATGTCCATGGGAATATTTTGGAAGGTCCTTCAGATCATTTTGAAGTGCTTGTTTGGTGGTCATGAATTTCTTCAGGTGTTCTTTGCCATGGAAGTATCTTATTTCTCCATCAATTTTGAAAGATAGTTTTGCAGGGTACATCAATCTTCATTGGAGGTTGTTTTCTTTCAGGGCTTGAATTACTTTAAGATCTCTTTGACTTGAGGTTTTATGTTGAGAAGTTTGCTATGATTCTGATGGGCTTTCCTTTATAGGTGATTTGTTTCTTCTCTCTAACAGTTTTTAATATTCAGTTCTTGTGTTGAATTTCTGGAATCATGACTATGATATACCTTAGTGTACTTTTTTTTATCATGACTAATTGGAGTTCTATATGCCTCAGTTATATACGTCAAATTATTTTTCCATGCTTAGGAAGTTTTCTGCCATTACTTCTGTTAACAGGTTTTTTTATGTTGTTTGTGCTGTCTACTGTTTTTTCATTGACTGATCAAGCTTATGTTATTCTCCTTTGCATCACCTAGCAGCTGTTGGGTTGATTTTTCATGGTCCTTTGCTATTTTCAAGAAATCTTTATTTTCATGATTGCTGAACTGCAGTCTTGTCTTCTACATTTGATATTCTGACCTCACATGGGCGCACTGTGCTGCATGTACATTCAGTGAAATTTTTAATCTCCTGGACATCTGTTTGAATCTGTTTCATGGATTCCATTTCTTTCCTATGTTGGGGGTTCATGGTTTCCATCATTTTCTTAAGCTTCTCTATTTTTTTGTTAATCTGTATCTGCTCTAGAGTCACCAACCATATCTTTTTATAATAGTTACCATCTCTAGATATCTGAAAGATAATTTCTGATTTGATGTTTTTCTAGAGCCTCATTCATCTCCTTTGTTACTTCCGCCGTGGGTGGCTTTTTTATTGTTTCGCTCACTGCTCCCTGGGTTTGCCTTTGGTGAGCTGGAAGTCTGGGGTTGCATCGTGCTAGTCTTCTTATTTCTTTGTTTTCATTTAATTCCTGGGTTGATGCTTATCCATTGCTTATGGCAGGTAGCTTTATTGGTAGTACTTAGAACCCTTAAGAAATGACTACTTCTCAGCGACGTCTTCCAGGTGTAGCTGCCTTTTGGGTTCATAACCTATCGAAGTATGAAAATGTAATGTGTTGAATTATGGAGTGGTTAAATAGAGCTAGTTAAGTGCATTACGTCGCAGTTATTTTTTGTGATGAGAGCACAGTATCCCCCCTTCGTACTTCTTAGCAATAACAATATATCATCAACTATAGCCCCCCTTGCTGTACAGTAGATCTCTTGAACTTACTCTTGTATAAATGTAATTGTGTATCCTCTGACCAATATTTCCCCAACTTTCCCAGTAGCCACTATTGCAGTCTCAACTTGAAAGATCCACTTTTTTAGATTCCACCTAGGAGTGAGTTCATGCGGTGATTGTCCTTCTGTCCCTGGCTTATTTTCCTTAACGGAATGATCTCCAGGTCCGTGTATGGTCTCAGAGATGACAGGGTTTCATTCTCTTTATGGCTGAATAGTACCCTACTTTGTGTGTATACTGTATTTTCTTTATCCATTTGTCCATCAAGAGACTCAGGCTGAGTCCATACCTTGACTGTTGTGAATAGTGCTGCAGTCGACAAGGGTGTGCAGGTGTCTCGTCCCATACTGGCTTTTTATCTTTTGGATACGTACCTACTAGTAGGAATGCTGGGTCACATGGACGTTCTATTTTGTGATGTGTAAGGAACCTCCCTGCAGTTTGCCACAACAGTTGTGTTACTATGCATTCCCACTAACCAGGTCCAGGGTTTCCATTTTCTCCATATTCATTCTGTAGATTGTTTTTTTCCTTTCTGTTGTTTCCTTCACTATCCAGCAGCTTTTAAATTTGATAGAGTCCCATTTGTTTATTTTTGCTTTTGTTTCTGTGCTTTTGAGATGATATAGAAATAGCAACAACAACAGCAAAAAAGGAATCATTACCCAGAGCAATGCGTCAGCGCTTCCCTCCTATATTTTCTTCCAGTGGTTTCACAGTTTTGGGTTTTACATTCAAGTCTTTAATCTGTTTGAGTTGTTGTTTGTTTTTTAGATGATGAGAGTAAGGATCTAATTTCATTCTTCTGCATGTAGATATCGAGTTTTCCAGTTCATTTATTGACGTGATTGTCCTTTCTCCATTGTGTGTTCTTGGCACCTTGGTTGAAAATTGGCGGGCTGTAGAGGTTTGGTTTGTTTCTAGGCTTTCTGTTGTGTTCCATTTGTTCGTGTCTGTTTTTATGCCAGTACCATGCACTCTTGGTAACTGTGACTTTGTAGTATAATCAGAAGTTAGGTAGTGTGATACCTTTTCTGTCCTTTCTACTCAGGACTGCTTTGACTACTTAGGATTTTCTGGAGTTTCCATATAAATTTTAGAATCATTTTTTTTTTCTTTCTGTGAACAGGAATATTGTTGGCTTTGATGAGGATTACACTGACTATTTAGATCACTTTGCATAGTGGAAACGTTTTAGCTATCCCGTTGCTTATAGTCTATGAACATAGGGTATCTTTGCATTTCTTCATGTCTTCAATTTCTTTCATCAATGTTTTATACTTTTAAGTGTAGAGATCTTTCACTTCTTGGTTTATTCCTATTTTATTGTAGCCATTATAAATGGGTTTTTTCCTTTCCTTTCAAAAAGCTTGCTGTTATTATATAGAAAAAACTTCACTGAAACATACTTTTTGTATGTTGATTTTATCCTGAAACTTTATTAAATGTATTAGTTCTGATAGTTTTTTGGTGGAGTTTGGGATTTTCTGTATATAAAACCGTGTTGTCTGCAAACAAGGGCGGTTTAATTTCCTTTTCAGTTTAGATGCCCTTTATTTCTTTCTCTTGCATAATTCCTCTGGCTAGGCCTTTCAGTACATGTTGAGTAGAAGTGAGAAGTGGGCAACCTTGTCTTGCTCCAGTTCTTATCAAAAGAAATGTCAGTTTTTACCCATTAAGTGTGATGTTAGCTGTGATTTTGTCATGTATGGCCTTTGCTGTGTTCGGGCACATTCCCTCTATGCCTGATTTCTTCGTGGGTTTCATCATGAGGGAACATTGAATTCTGTGCAGCGCTTGTTCTGCATCCGTTGCAATGAACATCTAGTTTTTGTTCTTCATTGTGTTACCGTGTCGTGTTCGTTGATGTGTATATTTTGAACCATCCTTGCATCCTTGTGTCTTACTTGATCATGGTTGATGGTTTTGATACGGTTTTAATATGGTGCTGAATTTGGTTTGCTAGTATTTTGTTGAGGATTTTTATATCTGTTTATCTGGGATGTTAGCCAGTGTTCTTTTTTGTCATGTTCTCGTCTGGTTTTGGCATCGAGTTAGTGTGAGTTTGGAAGTATTGCCTCTTCCACTTTCTGGAAGGGCTTGAGGAGGTGGCGTTGGATCTAAATATTTGGCAGAGTTCACCTGTGAAGGCATCAGGTAGGTCATAGACTTTGCTTTGGTGGGAGACCTCTTATGAGTGATTTAATCAGTATTTTTATTGGTCTGTTCAGATTTCCTACTCCTAAGTCAATCTTGATAGGTTTTGGTTTTTTTGGTTTTTGTTTTTGTTTTTTGAGACAGGGTTTCAGTATGTAGTCCAGGTGGGCCTTGAACTTGCAGCAGTCCTCCTGCCTCAGCGTCCGGAGTGCTGTGATTACAGGTGTGTGTCACCAGGCCTGACAGTCTGGGGGATTTTTGGTACCAGGGATGGAACTCAGGACCTTGTGCTTGCAAGGCAGGCGGTGGCACCACTGAGCTACATCCCCAGCCCAGGCCTGACAATCTTGATAGTTTTAGGACTCCAGGATTTCTTCTAGGTTGTCTAGTTTGTTGGACTACAATTGTTAGTGCTTTATGATCTTTGTATTTCTCTGCTGTTGTAATGTCTCTTATTTAAAAATCATGTCTGATTTTATTTTGTCTTAAATTTAGCTAAAGATGGATTTATTTGCTTTATCTTTTTAAAAAGCTAAGTGTTTGTTTCAATGATTTCTTGTATTTTTCTAGATCCTCTTCATTTGTTTTTGCCCTGGTCTTTAGGGTTTCCTTCCTTCTACTAATATTGGGCATAGGTCTTTCCTTTTCTAGTTTCTTGAGGTGCAAAGTTGGGCATTTAAGGTTTTTCTTTTTAGTGTGCATTCCCTCCTAGAACTGCTTTTGCTAAATGTCCTAGGTTTGGGGAGGCGAGAATTCTACCACTGAACCACCAGTGCGAGCTTTCTCCTAGGTTGTCGTATGTTGTGATTCCGATTTTATTTGTTTCAGATCTTTTAAATTTCCTTTTAATTTCTTCAGTGGCCGGTTGGTTGTTCAGGAACATGTTAAATTCGTGAATTTCCAGATGCACTTCCTGTTACTGCTTGCTACTTATATACCATTGTATTCAGAAAAGATACTAAGTATGATTTCAGTCCTTTGTTAAGACTTATTTTGAGGCCTACTGAATGATGGTTGCTGAAGAATGTTCTGTGTACAGTTGAAGAACGTGTATGTGTGTGTATCTATACACACACGCATATGGATTCTGTTGATGTCGGGTGGCATGTTCCTCATGCATGTCTGTTCGGTCCATTTGGCCTGCGTAGTTCAGGTCCAGTGCTTCCTTCTTGATGTTCGTTCTGTGTGTTGCTGCAAGAAGGGTGTTAAAATCCTCTGCTGCTGTTACAGTGCTGAAGTCTGTCCTTTCAGGTCTACTCATGTTTGTTCTGTGTACATAGTGTTCTGACGCGTGGTGCGTGTACATCTATAAACATATATAGTATCTACAGTTCTTACGTCCTCTTGCTGAACTGACCCCTTTGCTGTTCTGTAATGTTCTTTTTACAGTTTTTGTTTTAAAGTCTTACCTGATAGAAGCGTAGTGACTCCTACTGTTGTTTTGTAGTGAGTATGTTTTCCATCCCTTCAAGTTTTGCGCTGTGTGTGTCCTTGAGTGAAGTGAGTCTCTTGTGGGCTGCGTGTACAGCAGGTCCTTGACCTGGGATGGTTTGACTTAAGATTTTCTGTCTTTACAGTGGTGCCAGCGGTACACTTGCAGCAGGAACTGTACTTGAGGTTTAGGATTTGGGTCTTTGCCCGGCCACCGATGTGTGGTGTGATCCTCTTTTGCAGGGCTCCTGTGGCTGTGGGAAGAGTTGGAACTTCTGTATTACACTCCTTGGTTTCAGACACCCAGGGCACAAGTGCAGGTGGGCAGAGGTGGGGATCTGCAAGGGAGAAGAGGAGCTCAGCGTGGGCCACACTGGTCCTTTCTGCAGGCTTCTGAGCCTGAACTAATAGCAAGATCCTGTCTCAAAGAACGAAAGCATTTCTGGTCATTATTTTCTGCAGTTCAGATTACTTGAATGGAAGAGCAAATGACTCTCCATTCCCGACCTTACTTGAAGATTCCTCCTCCTCCAAATGCTATGCCTTGTGCTGATCCATGTACTTTGCAGTTCCTCATCTGCTTTACATGGCGTCGACTCTAGGATGGAGAGAGCTACTAACCTATTTCCCACATAAGCGCATTCTCTTTGGCTCGTTAAGCCGAGCAGGAGGGTGGTTCAGCTCTCTAGAGGCTCTGGGACGGGCCTGTTGCATTGGAGGAAAGTTGGTGCAGGTATACGCAAGGATCTTCCTGGGAAGGAGGATCAACGGCTTCCATGCACTTCTCACAGGAATCCAGGGTCCAAAGCAAGTACTGAAGTGGTCTTTAAGGTTTTTATTTTAATTAGAACACGTTTGCAGTGCGCAGTGATCACACTCATCATGGGGAGTTGATTCTGGACACGACACATCTTAATCATTTTATCACCCCCTCTTCTCCTCCTGCTCCTCCTCCTCCTCCTTCCATTCTCGGTCCCCTTCTCATTTACAAAATGTCTATTTTCCTGTGACTTACTATGTATCTTTTATTTTGCTCTTTATTTATACTTCGCATCTCCTATAAGAGAAACCATGTGATAGTTATGCTTGTGTGCCTGATTTATATCATTGAATATTATGGTCTTAAGGTGCATCCATTTTTCTACAAGGCTCAACACTTATCCTTTGTTACAGCAGAGTAGTACTCCATTGTCGGTAAATACCATTGTCTTTATTCATTCATCTGTTACTGGACGTACAGGGCACTTCTAAGATCTAGCTCTATAAGTTGTGCTGCTATAAATACGGATTTGCATGTATCACTGTAGTATGACGTCTTTTTTTCTCTTCTGGAAGATCCCTACAGGGGTAATAACTGGGTTGAATGGAATTTCTATTTTTAGCTCTTTGAGGAATCTCTTTGATTTCCATAGTGGTCGTACTAGTTTACATTCCCACCAACAGTGCAGAAACCCCACATACATACACAGTCTCTCCAGCATTTGTTATTATTTGATTTCCTGATGATGGTCATTCTTTCTGGAGTAAAATGGAATCTCAGTGTTGTTTTAATTTGCATTTCTCTAGTGGCTAGAGATGTCGAACATTGTTTCACGTAGTATTTGTACTTTTTCTGAGAAGTATCTATTCACTTTAGTTGCCCATTTTTGATTTGGGCTTTTATTGAGGGGATGTAATTTTTTTTTTAAGTTCTTTATGTGTTCTAGACATTAGTCCTCTGAGAAGTAGTTGGCAAGAATTTTTTCCCATTCTGTAAGTTGTTTCCTTTGCTGTGAAAAAGCTTTTTAAATTTGATATAATCCCATTTGTTGATTCTTGATGTTATTTCTTGTGCAGCTGTGGTTTTGTTCAGGAAGTCTTTGCCTATGCCTGTATCTTTAAGAGTTGCTTTTTTTTTTCTTTTTTTGGTAGAAGGGATTGAACTCGGGTCCTTGAGCTTGGGGCAAATCCACTGAACTAAATCCCCAGCCCTACCTTTAAGAGTTTTACCTATGTTATGTTCCAGCAGATTAAGTGTTTCTGTTTGAATATTTAGGTCATTGATCCCTTTGATTTTATTTTGGTGCATGGTGATAAGGATCTAGATTCAATCTTCAGCCTATGGATAGCCAGTTTTCTCAGCGCACTGTTTGTTAAGGTGGCTGTCTTCATTCCATTGTATGTTTTTTGCCCCTTTGTCAAAAATCAGATAGCTGAATATGCTTGGGGTTGTTTCTGCATCTTCTATTCTGTTGCGCTGATCCGATCCACAAGGCTGTGTTTGTGCCAGTACCATGCTGTTTTTAACACTGTAGATTTGCAGTATAACTTGAAATCCAGGATTTTGATGGCGTGTGCTTTGCTCTTGTTGCACAGGATTGATTTTGCTCCTCTGGGTCTCTTCTGGTTTCATATGAATTTTAGGAATGTTTTCTCTACAGAATGTGATTGGTATTTTAATGGGAACCTGCATCCAGTCTATATATCAGTTTTGAAAGTATGGCCATTTTGACAATACTGGTTTTCCCTAGTGAGGAACAGGGTGTATCTTTCCATTTTCTGATGTCCTTCTAGATCTCTTTTTTCATAGTGCTCTAGCTTTTATTACAGAGGCTTTCAGTTTGCTAGGTTGATTCTTAGATATGTACTTATTCTGGAAGCTATTTGTGAATGGTGTTATTTTGTAATTCTTTTTTGGGGGGTTCATTACTGGTGCGCATGAATGCTATTGATTTTTTGTGTGTTTTTTATCCTGCTACTTTGCTGAATTTGTTTATTAGTTCTAGGAGTCTTTTGGGTCTGCTATTTATTTATTTATTTATTTATTTATTTATTTATTTATTTGGCATCGGGGATCGAACTCAGGACCTTGCGCTTGCAAGGCAAGCATGGCACCACTGAGCTACATCCCCGACCCCTGGGTCTGCTTCTTAAAGGGTCATGTTGTCTGTGAATGAGAATAGTTGGCTTCTTCCCAGACCCTTGAACTACAACTTGCATTCTGGGCTACGGAAGTAGCTCAGCGATAAAGCATTCTTTAGCATGTACGAGGCCCTGGGTTCCTTCCCCTGCGTGGGAGAGAAAAAGACTTGGCTTTCACTGCTCTTCGACTACTCTGTTATTTTATCAGACGCACTTCTGCTTGAGCCACGGTCTGCAGTAAAACCTTATTAAAATGTCACTGACTGGGTGTGGAAGTTTTTTTGCTATTTCCAGTCTTTTAAGCAATTATTTTAAAAATTACACATACATGAAATCTAAGTTCAGTACCACTTTTGACAATACAAGGAGTTAAAATTCTTTTACCCTAAGCTACCCCTGAATTTATATAGTGTTTTTCAGTGTTTTATTATGTCACAAAATAGGATGTTATTAGTTCATGTGGATAATATTAGCTTTGGTTTATTTGTATCTTCACCAGTTTCTTTGATCACCAGTCTTGTACTGTAGCACTTCTTTTTAGGATTGTTTTTTCCTTTAAACACGTACATCCATTTGAGATTTCTTTAGTTAAGGACTATGGACAGAAAAGGTCTCTAGTTTTTAGATTATTTATTTGGAAACGTTTTTATTTTGCCCTCCTGATTTTGAACGATAGGATTGTCTCTTATGTAAAAGCAGTTAATTTGTTATTTTGTTTTGGCGTTTTGAAGACACTACCCCATTTGCCGGCTTCCTGGTTATTCTTGAGGACTTGTCTGTAGATGCGGTTACAGTACAGGCAATCTCTCTTTTGTCTGGGTTTTTTCTTAAATTCTTTTATTGGTACGTTTTAAGTATACAGTACGTTTACATTTGTCATTGGGTGCTTGCACCTGTACATGATGTATCTTGGTTCTTATTTTTTTCCCCATTACCTGTCCTCCCTTCACCCTTCCACCCTTCCCAATTTACGTAGATTTCGTTTCCATTTTTTTTTCTTTTCTCATAATTTTTCCTTTCCCCTTCCCCTCCTACCACCTGTATACCTTGGGACCTTTTTTCGTATTTCAAATTATCAGTTATTCATTTTAATCATCTTAACCCTTGTTTACACTATCAGTTTCTCCCACTAGAGAAACTTTGGTATTTACATGTGTGTCCTATTTATTTCACTGAAGAGGATGGCCTCGGTATGCATCTATTTAGCTGTAAAGGTCTCTAGTTTCTCGTTCTTTATGGCTGAGTAGTACTCCATTTTATTAAAAAGAAACCTGTCAGTGGTTGTTTTTGAGGTCGTCTCTTGGACTTTGATGTTCTGGAGTTTTACGCGGTATATTTTGCATTAACATTATTTTCACAAATACATTTGGTATATGTCGTGCTTCTTTTGTGGATTTGTGCTCTATTGGGTGTAAAACACTCTTGGCCATTGTCTGTAAGTACTGTTTCATCGGGAATTCCAAGTAGGTGGGAATCGGACCTTCTCATTCTGTCTTGTCTCTTATGTTCCCATTTCCATCTCTTTGTTTTTCATTTTTTAGTTTATTCTCTTTTCTAGCCATATATGAAAGTTGTTGATCTGTTTCATTTTCTTTTTATGAGATATGGTCTAGATAGGTCCTTGACTCTAGCTCAAGTTCAAATGAACTGTGTGTAATCTGCTAGATTTACCCAATTTACCTGATGATGTTGAACATACAAATATAGTATGAACTAGATAGACTTCCTGGGGACTTTTTATGAAAATGGATCAAGTGATCCTCCATCTCCTCCTCCACCTCCTCCTCCGTCTCCTCCTCCATCTCCTCCTGCATCTCCTCCTCCTCCTCCTCCTCCATCTCCTCCTCCATCTTCTCCTCCATCTCATCCTCCACCTCCTCCATCTCCTCCTGAATCTCCTCCTCCTCCTCCTCCTCCTCCATCTCCTCCTGAATCTCCTCCTCCTCCTCCTCCTCCATCTCCTCCTGAATCTCCTCCTCCATCTCCTCCTGAATCTCCTCCTCTTCCATCTCCCCCTCCATCTCTTCCTCCATTTCCTCCTCCATCTCCTCCTCCTCCTCCATCTCCTCCTCCATCTCCTCCTCCATCTCCTCCTCCTCCATCTCCCCCTCCTCCTCCTCCTTCTCCTCCTCCATCTCCTCCTCCATTTCCTCCTCCTCCATCTCCTCCTCCATCTCCTCCTCCATCTCCTCCTCCATCTGCTCCTCTTCCATCACCTCTTGTGAAAGACTTTATTCTTGGAGCTGCTTTGGTTTACAGAAGTCCTGGGTGGGAGTGAGGAGCTCCCATGAAGCAGGAAATAGTGAGGACCCGGCACAGATGAGTCTTTAACACAAAGATAGGAGGAAAAGGCGCCTTTTAATGATGGTGGCTGCTCAGCAAGTGACTCCAGTGGGACTCGGGAGCCCCGGATAGAAGTTTGCTGTTCCTCCTCACCCTCGTTTTACATCTATGAGGCCGAATTCCACTGGAGTTCCCACGAATACAGCTAGCAGGATTTGCCCAGAGCAGAGTGGCAGGGTGGGCAGAGGGCAGAGCAAAGAGCTGTGTGGTGACAGATGCCAGAGTCATCATGGTAACTCAGCACATTGCACAAAGAGCACAGTCCCCCGCTGGCCCACAGCTGCCCAGGTCCAGGAGGGCCGTCTGTGCTCCCCTGCAGCCCCTCTCCTGCCCTCACCTCTCTGTAATCTGCCTGTCAGGTCGGTCTGGGCTGAGCCCTATCCAGCTGCCCTGGGCTGGGCCCGAGGCCCCTGATGGAGGTGCCCCACCCTGTCACCCTCCTGCCCACAGCCCCCGTGGCCCTGGGTTCTCCCCCAGACAGCTGCCCTTTCCAGACGTCCCCGCATGGGCTCCAGCCTGGTCGCAGCCACCCTGGGACCGAAGAGAGGATGAGCACTTTGGCCCTGGGATCCCGACCCGGCCCTGCGGAGGTGGGGGGGGGGAGCAGCCCTGCTGTCCCCGTGTGGGTGGCGAAGCGGGGAGACCAGGCAGTGCATTGACAGTGGGGTAGCGGGTTTATCAGTCTTTCCCCTGTACGTTTCCACAGAAACATAGGCACACACGGAGGACTCAAGTTTTGCTGTTTACCACGACCATGAGCAGTAAGGGAGCCGGGCCTGGTGGCGCACACCTGTCATCCCACCACTGTCAGGAGGCTGAGGCACGAGGATCGCCAGCCTGGGCGACACAGCGCTGCTCCTGGCCACTCTCGCAGGTCCACGCACGGCCGCTGACCAACTCCAACAGGGCCGTCCTTTGGGTGGAAGGCGCCTGGCTTAGCAGGAAGGAGTGTGGGGGAGTCGTTTGTGCGTCTCCAGTAGAGAAGCAAGCACCTGCTGGGTGAGACCCACGCCCTCTGGCTGTCTCTCTCCCCCCCGCACCTGTCCCCCTGTCTCCCTTCTCCCCTGGGTGTGAGAGCAGCAGGAGTCCTGCCGTCTGGGCACAGGCCTGCCCAGGTTTTGTCCGCTGCCCTGGCCGGGCAGGCAGAGGCAGGCAGAGGCTTTGCTATTAGAGGTCTCTCCTTTGTCTGGCGCCTCCCTGGCCGCCCAGCCCTGGGAATGCACAAAGCCCTGGGCTCTGGCCTGATCACCTCATTAGCACCTCTTTCGGTCTTGCCTGAGGGGAAGCTGCCTCAGGCTCAGCCACCCTGGCCGTGACTGCTCCCTCTGGGGGTTCTGGAAAATGGGCCTGCCCAAGGCCCAGGGCTGCAGGCAGGGACACACATTTCCCAGAGGCCTGAGCTTGGGGATTCCGGCCCGCCAGGCTGCGAGGGTCCCACCCTGCGCTGAGTCCCTGGGCCACCGCGGGTCCCCAGCTCCCTCCGGGTCCCCTGCTCTGCACACCTGTGGTGCTCCGTGGCCCCGCTGGACGGAGCCGGCCTGACTCTGGCCTCCAGGGAATAAGTGAGACAGAAGACGCAGAATCTCTCTGTGACTCTGGGCTGGATTGTTTCTGGTCCCGGGCATCCACGCAGGGCCTCAGGCTTGGCAGGCAGGCGCTGCGCCCCTGAGCTAGTTCCCCGGCCCAGGACTTTTTTAAACGTGGGTTTGCTGTACTTTTTCCA
Organism: Heterocephalus glaber; assembly: GCF_053883595.1. Taxonomy (NCBI): domain Eukaryota; kingdom Metazoa; phylum Chordata; class Mammalia; order Rodentia; family Bathyergidae; genus Heterocephalus; species Heterocephalus glaber. The sequence goes on along the minus strand of NW_028258514.1, from coordinate 38,540 downwards.
GTCCCCAGTGCCAGAGACTGACAGGCACCGTTCCGGTTGGGGGCTTCCTGCCTGCACGCTGCACCCTGCGCTCTGCACCCCGGGGACGCTGGCCTCCCTGCCCCTTTGCTGCCCCGGCCCGGCCTCCCAGACACGGCTGCGATATTGACTTCCTGGGCCTCCCCTCGGTCCGGTCCCGCTGGAGCTTTGCTCGGGGCCACACTGTGGGCGCCCAGCACTGCCCAGCACCTGCCCTCCCGGGAGCGGACGGCCCAGGGCGCAGACTCGCGGTGACCTCGCGCCTCGTGCGTGTGACCTCGCGCCTCGTGCGTCGTCGCCTCCCCGGTGCACCCGTGTGAAGGACGCGCTTTCTAGACTTTGGAGCCTGTGGTTTCCGTCCCTTCCGTGCGGCCCGACCCTCTTCCCGGGCGTCATTTCTGGTGCCACTGCTGTCCCGTGCCGCGCGTCTCCCCTTCACGCTGGATTTCATGGGAACGCGTGAGAGCCCTGGGGTGGGTGGAGGATCCCTGCGGTGAGGTCCCCCGCTGACAGCCGCGTGACCCGTGCTCCAGGACGGGGCCACCCCGACCAGAACCAACGGCTCATTTTAGGGAGCTGTGTTGCTGGACCAGAGGGCCTGGGGCCAACGCAGCCCGGCCTTGGGGCCTGGGGAGCCATGCTGATGGTCCGGAGGATGACTGCATTTGAGTGCCTAGATTTTTTGCTTATTATTTTTTGAGACAGGGTCCTGCTATGTAGCCCAGGCTGGCCGCGAACTCGTGGCAGTCCTCCTGCCCCAACCTCCCAAGTGCCGGAATTACAGTCGTGCGCCACCGCGCCCGGACAGGACACATAGATTTTGGTCCATGAATAAATGTAGGCTGCTGTACAGGAAACAGTAAGACATCCCCTGAAAAACAAGCCCTGCTCTGTTTCTAGAGCAAAAAGTATTAGAAGACCAAGTCTTATTTCCAGGGAAATGCGGTATTAGCAAACGCGGGTATCGGGGGCCGGGGATTTAGCTCAGTGGTGCCAGTGCAAGGTGCTGAGTTCGATCCCCGGTATCAGAAGAAGAAAAGAAAGCAGACACCGTGGATCTCGGGATGGGCACTGCTGTCAGTGGGCCTGCCTGGCCCCCACACCCCTCTGCCTGAGCACAGCGGCCTCACTGCACCCCAGCTCAGGCCCTAGTTAAGGGTCCCCCTTGCCTGTCTGCGTCTGTCCAGGTGTTGTGCGTGGTGCTGGCCTTCGGAGGGGAGCAGGCCTGGCGCCCCTCCTGCACACGTGTTAGTCCTCATGGTGCCGGCCTCCCTGTCCCCTGCCTGTACGTGGGTCTGAACCTTGCCTGGTCTCATGTCAAACAGTGGCCCCCAGAGCCTCCTCCTCACCCCCATGCAGGACATGTGGCCCCCAGCTCCGGCCCTTCCTACTGCGCTGGGCCCCTGCGGTGGCCGGTGTCCCCGGGCCCCCAGCTGCTGATCCTCCTCCATGCTGTCCTGGCCCACGGCTTCCAGCCCCCGGCTGGCCTGAGGCCCGCCATGTACTATTGATGGCTTTTTAAATGTCTTTCAAGAAATAGCTTATCTTCAGGACTTCACATTGTCCCAAACAACTGTTTGTTTGGTTTGTATTTATTTACTTATTTTTTTATTTATTACTTATTTTCTTTGGTATTGGGGATCGAACTCGGGACCCCGTGCTTTCAAAAAACCACTGAGAACCACTGAGCTAAATCCCCAGCCCCTGTTTTTATTAGTTTTCAGCAGAGTCTCACTGTGCAGTTCAGGCTGGCCTTGAATTCACCGGGATCCTCCTGCTTCAACCTCCCAAGTGCTGGGATGACAGACTTGCACTACCACGCCTGGCCTCAAACAAGTGAAATGTACAGAAATTATACAAGCCAACTCTGTTTTCCTCAAATATTGACATCTCGCAGCATTTCATTTTCGCGATAGTTTATTTCTTTAGGAAAACCAAAGCAGATGTACACAGCCGTAGCACACACAGGCACTGTTGCACACACAATCCCCCAGCACCAATACAGATGCACGCCTGCATTCCTAACGTGCACACACACATTGCTGTTTGCCTTTCACTGCAAAGGCTGTAGAAGTTGAGGAACAGCCTAACAGGGTCCAGGAGAGACCAAGGGAAGAGCATGGCGCCAGAGGTGAGGGAGGCGCCCACTTCCCAGGAGGACAGAAAATCTCCCGCCAGCACCCAGTTCTGTCTCAAAGCCCAGGTTGCTTTCCCTGGGCCCCAAGAACCGATTCCCCAGTAACTGAAACAGAGTGACACCAGGCTGCGGTCTTCTTGGGGTGGAGGTCCTGAGAAGTCCCGAGCTGAGTGTAAGCTCCCTGAGGCCCTCCTGGGCTCCTCTGCCCTCAGCAATTAGGGAGCAATGCTTGATGGGGCTTGGTGTTCAGATTTATACCCAGAACAGTTTATTAGAACAGGGGGACAAGAAAGTCCGGGGATGGGAAAAACCCTTGAACACTCACGGAACTGCCTCCCCTGTTCTACCTCATCTCTTGTCAGGACGGTGGAGGATTTGTAGAACTGGTAAAGTCTGGTCCCTTTGCACTCTGGGGGGGCCAGTGGTCTCCTCTGAGGACCTCTTAGAACTGGGGTGTGGGGTGTGCAGTGGCTGCATGGTTCTCCATGCCCGCTCCGGTGTGGTTGTACTGCTAGTGACTTACTGTACCTGCAAACACAGGGCCTCACCCGTGTGTGTCCCCTGGTGCCGGATGAGGCGTGACTTACGGCTAAACCCTTGCCCGCACTCCCTGCACACATAGGGCTTCTCCCCTGTGTGTGTCCACTGGTGCTGGGTGAGGTGTGGCCTCTGTGTAAACCCTCGCCCGCACTCCCTGCACACGTAGGGCTTCTCCCCTGTGTGTGTCCGCCGGTGCTGGGTGAAAGATGACTTATGGCTAAACCCTCGCCCGCACTCCCTGCACACATAGGGCTTCTCCCCTGTGTGTGTCCGCTGGTGCTGGGTGAGAGATGACTTTCGGCTAAACCCTCGCCCACAGTCTGTGCACACGTAGGGCTTCTCCCCTGTGTGTGTCCGCTGGTGCCGGGTGAGGTGTGACCTACGGCTAAACCCTCGCCCGCACTCTGTGCACACGTAGGGCTTCTCCCCTGCTTGTGAGCCCTGGCTCCTGCTGACAAGTGAGCCATCACCGAGGTGGGCCCCACTCCCTCCATGCTGGGCTCCTGCAACCTGTGAGACTCCCCCTCCGGGACGCCCTGAGCCTGTGTCCCCTGGATCCACGTCGTGGCCCGTCCTGAGCCCCACCTCCACCCCTCCCTCACGCTCCCCAGAATCCCCTATATGTCCTTGGGGTGGGCTGGGAGAGGCCCTTGAAATCCCTCTCTGCCTTGTCCTTTGACGCGCAGGGCTGGACCTTCCTTGGACCTCTCGGCCTCCGCCTTCGTTCAGGCTGCTGGATGGGTCGGGGTCTTGCAGCTCCCCAAGCTGGTCCCGCAGGCGGGGATCCTGTGGATTGAGGTTTTCTCTTGCAGGTGTTCCTGGGGGTATCTGAGAGGGGTGACTGCGTTTGACGTGCTGACTGAGGGATCTCTGACTGGAGAAGGCCAGGGAGCAGGAGGGACAAGGCTGGACGTCCGCCTTCGGTCCTGCTGAGAGAGTCGTTCGGGTCAGACGGGTGTAGGCCCGCTGGGTAAGGCCGGCCCACCACCGGGCTTCACGTGCTGACACACAGCGTCCCGCCAAGTGCTCCCTGCAGTGCACCTGTCCGTTCCGTCTTACTCACTGCGTCGTGGAAACCCAGACGGCCCACGTCAGGGGCCTTTCCTACGTGTCATCTGGACTGGGGGCTCCCAGGGCAGCTTTGCCCCAGGCACACATGGAGCTGCCAGCCTGCAGCCCCTACTGCATCTGTCTCCGCCCTCGTTTCCCTGGCCGTCCTCTGCCCCCGCCCTTCCGGACACAGCCTGCGCTGTCCCTTTACCCACCGAGAACTAACAGTGCTTGATGACTCTCATGCGGGTGTCCTTAGTGGCTTTTCCCGAGAGGGGTCAGGCTCCTATGAAGTTAGGGTCCGCCCAGCCCGGAGACGCACGGTTAGAGTGCGTGCGTGTAAGTCTGAGTGTGAGTGTCCCACGCAGAATGACATTTCATGAGGAGCGCCCTTTGGTTCTCCACCAGGAAGGAGAATCCACCCGGGACAAGGCGGGACTCTGGGTCGGGTGGCCCCCACAGGCCAGGAATCGCTTCTCTCCTGCGCCCCAAGTCACCAGGTGCAAATGTGTCCCCCCTCAGGTGAATCCACACCCGGCCCATTTCCCATCGGGGGAAGTCCTGTTTCAATGCCTACCGCGTAGCAGGTGACTTCCCTGCTGACTTCGCCCTCCCCTCAGCCATTAGTCACCCTGTCACCCAGAGGCTGGAGCAGCCCCACAAGGGCATCTCACTGCGGCCCATTGTCCAGCACAAAGCGCAGCGTCCTCTTAGCACAGAGAGCGTCCCGTCCCTCCGTCCCTCCACGGCCGCTCCCACCACCACAGCCCGGGCAGGAGGCGAGGGCCCCTGGAGGGAGTGGAAGCACTGAGAGCCCGGAGGCTGCTGACAGCCTGCCCTTGGGCCTGGCAGCCTTTCGGCGCTGTGCTTCGTGGGACATTTGTGCACGAGATACTTCAAGATGGAAGCAGAACAAGGGTTTTAAAGGATAAAAACTGTTCCTCAGGGTCTAAGGCCTGCGAAATGAATCTTGGTTTGAAGTCCCGTGGACCCCTGACTTAGGAACACAATCTGCTCCCCAAGGCTGGTTGTAACTCAGGTCTGTCAGTGGAGGCTCAGCCCCTCCACAGCCTGCAGAGCCTCTCCGCTGCCCACAGGCAGAGCTCAGGGTCCTGAGAGACCCCGGCCTGGGACTGCTCAGTGAGCCCGACACAGGAGAGGACGCTGTCCTGTTCCTTCCAGAGCGCTTTAGGGTTCAGTCTGCACCTCAGCCCATCTGGAAGCACAAGCGGCCAGCACTCATGTCGTAACTCAAGACTGGTCCTCAAAACTAAAATTGCAAGTCAATACCCAAGTTGTTTGTATGTCAGGCTGGTCGTAACTCGTGGGTCTGCTGTACATGGTTAGAAACTGTACTGCCTCTGGACTGCATCTCAGCCTCCTTAAGAGTTGAAGAGTGGGCAGGGGATTCAGCGCCATGGGGCCGCTGCCTGCCTCTCCAGCACGGGGTCCCAGGTCCCATCCCCAGTCCTCCTCAGAAAAGGGTTGAAGAGAAAGTGCCCGAGGAGACGCTTCCTTTTCTCCCAGCGTGAGGGCTGCCGTGCCTCCTACCTGTCCGAGCTGTGTGCTGCTGCTTCCACTTGCTGCCCCATTTGATGCCCAGCTCCTCGCCGTACTCGTCCCCGTACCAGACGAACAGCTCGCTGCCTGGCCCGATGGGCTGGCAGGTGCGGTAGAAGATCTGCCTGTGGTACTGAAAGGCCACGAGGTTCTGCTCCTCCTCATCCCGGGCACAGTTCACGTACCTGGGGTGGGGCCGCAAAATGGGCAGAGACCAGGGGTCGGTTCCGTGTGCAGCCAAACCTCTTCCTGCCCAGGTCTGGTCCACACGGTCCTCGCTCGCTGAGCTGCAGGCTCTCCTCACGCTGCTCACGCGTGCTCCAGGGTCCTCCCGGGTCCTCCCCTCCCGCAGCAGCCAGCACTGCACGCCCGACCTCAGACTTCCTGCAGCTCCAGTGGACGTGGGCGCAGTGACCCCTTCCCTTCTAAACTTGACAGCCGCTTCTGGCTCTCCCCATGGAGGACCCTGCTTCTGGAGGGGCCCCTGCCCTTCTCCCAGGGCCCAAGTTAGCTTTGGGGAGTTCTCCCCACCACCCGTCCGGGGACCACACACCTCCCCCTGGCTTCCTGCACAAAATCCTGTTTGCCTTAGCATGATAGTGAGGCAGAGATGCCGGCAAAGCCCAGCCTCTGCCCTGAGAGTCTCTCTGACCCTGGGCGGCAGGAATGCGACCCGGGTCCTCCCCAGGCGGCAGAAGAGGTGGACTGGGCAGCCCATCTCTGGACAGCTGCTCCTTTGAGGAGAGGGCGCCCTGTCCCAGGGCGGATGCAGCTCAGAGCTGCAGGCTGGAGAGGAGTTTGATTACACCCCGACATCCCGGGAGCACAGGCCGCCGTTTCCCGCAAGGCAGGATAAGAGCGTGACTCGGGAAGAGCTAACTGCCTTTGTCTCTTGTTTCCCTAACTTGCTGGCTACACACTGCAGATTGTAGGCGAGGGACCCTCCTGCCTTTGTGTTTTTGCTCAGCCAGTTTGGACACAGAGCCCGCTGGGCGGTGTGCACCCCTGAAATACATGCTCCCGAGTCCCACTGGGTCTCTCCCGCCTCTTGGAACTCTGCGACAGCAACAGGAACAGTGACCGCGTGTGCCTGTCCTCTGTCCGCTGACAAAACCAGAGCCCTGGGGAGATCAGGGGCCGCTCGGCACAGGGGCCCCGGCCTGCTGCAGCTCACTTCTCCCAGGCTTGCTTAGAACCCAGTGCCAATGTCTTTGCGGCTCGGAAGACTCAGCCATCCCAGCCTACAGGTCCCTTGCTCTAGCTTGTCCTGCCCCTCTGCACTTCCTGAAGAAAAACAGAAGTTCTGGGTACATATTCCTGTATGGGAACGCCCCGTGCCTGCTCTGTGCCCTCCGCAGGGACGCGGGCTCTGTCCACACTCTGAACTGCAACACAGCAGAGGCTTGGTAAATGTGCAGTAAAGTGAGTCCAGGGTCAGCAATGAAGCTGGGCTCTGCAGATTTATCCAGGGACGGAATTGTGTCTAGCCTGCAGATATACACCGTGAGAAAAGGTGGCTTGTGGTAGGTACATGGTTAGTTCTTTTTTCTTGACTATTCACGACATGGAAGAGCAGAGAGCAGAGGAAAAAGAGAAGAAGCCGACGAAAAGCGGCGAGAGAGCAAGGGCGAGCAGGAAAGGAGCTGGGCGCTGAGGGACAGGGGCCCCGGTAGAAGCGGACACGCACCGTCCTCACCTCATCCAGTTGGCCCGGGACGTGTCCTTGCCATCCACGTACTCATAGCAGTGTCTCCCCTTGGTGACCTGCGTGTCGGGAGAAGCAGGAAAGTTGGCAGTCTTCCGTGGCGACGCTCAGCTGAGCCCTCGGCAGTCTGCACACCGGTCGGGACCACACCCTGCACCCCGGCCGCCGTCGGCACAGCGCAGTGGACTTTCCTGTCCAGCCGGGTGGAGGCCCCAGGGCTAGCATCCCGCCCGCCCGCCCGCGTCCGTGCTGCAGGAGAGGCGAAGGAGGGCGCTCACCATCCAGGCGTACCCGCTGCGGCCTGCCTCCTCGTCCTCTGTCAGCTGCCCCTCGTAGGGGCCGAAGTGCAGATCCAGCGGCAGATGGGAGGCCTCATTCCAGACTCCGAGCCCAGCCCCAGGGATGCTGGACGGCCCTATGCTCAGCCCGGGGGGCAGACTGAGCACGGCACGGTCTGCAGCCCCCTCGGCCACCGCACTGTCCTTCACAAACGCAGGGGCCCCGTGCACGGCACAGCTGTCGATGAAGTAGTTCTTGCACTTCTCACAGTCTGCGGTGAAGGCAGGGGTCGGGAAGGGTCCCGCTGTGAAGAGCTGCCCACACCCCGTCGTTCCCCTCAGTCCTGGACCCCAGGGGGCCAGAGTCAGGGCCGCTTACACAGGTAGTCGTCGTCCTGGGGCTCGCTGACCTCTTCGTACGTGCGACACTTTCTCTCCCGCAGGCTGTACACCTTGGGTGCGATGCCCTTCCTCCTGGGCTCTAATTAGAGGCCAAGAACAGCAGAGCAGGAAAGCTGGCCGAGGGCGGCGTTTGTCCTGTTTCCTCAGAACACGCGGAACCTCCTCCCACCCACCCTCGTGTGTCCCTCCTCACGCTCCGCTCCCTGCTCGGCCTGTGGTCCCGCTTCCCGCTTCCCGCCGTGCAGGCCCCACGCAGCCCACAGGGCAGGGAGCGGCCAGGCCCGAGCAGCCACCTGGCCGGACAACACGAAGGAGGGGAGCGTGGGTGGGGCACCCTGCACGCACCTGTCCGTTGTGCCTATTTTGCTCAAGGCTTTCAGGTGACAGAGGACTGTGAACCCTCCCCCTTCTTCACTGATGAGCATCGCAAGGCCACAGGGTTTCTGACAGGCGCCCGAGTGCACAGGGCCCCCGTGCTGGTAAATACCCAAGCCCGCGCCTTGAGAGTCAGAGTTCTTCGCCAGCCCCACGGCTCAGTCCAGCCTGCGTCTGGGCCAAAGTGCACCCCACCGAGCTGGCCACCCTCACGAACTCCGTAGAGGGCCGAGGCAGACTAAAGTGCAAAAGCGCTTCTTACCCGATTTTCCTCGCGAGCGCTGTCCGGAGTTCCTTCCTGCTCTGGGAGAGGACACGGGAGGCTCTGTCTCTTGTGGGCCACCTGTGTCCTGCAAACTTGCTGCTCCTGGTGATTCCTTCAGACGGGGGTCAGCACTGAGCAGCGCCCTGGGCCTTCCCTGTAATGAGAGAAGCGTATGTGAACAGCGTGCGTGTGTTTATTGTTCAGGGTGCGCAACGTGATTTGACAGGGCGACTCCAGTTAATACTCCACGACCCTTGCAGCTTCCTGGGGTGTCTGAATACTTCTGGGCAGTGGAAGAGCCCCAGGGGGTCGCAAATCCGAGACTAGTACCCTGTCCAGAACCCTGTCCTGTCCCGGGGCTGTCCACCCCCAGCTTTCTCTCAGATCCACACAGGTGAGACGGAGGGAGGGCGGATACTTGGGAAGACCAGTGAGGAAGTGGAGAAGCTGTGCGAGGGAAGGGGGTGCAGCTCCCCGGGAACTGGGGGCCGTTCTCCATGAAGCAGGAGACATTCGATGGAAACGCCGAACAGCGGAGACGGGACAAGACACGCCTGGGAATGCGGTGGAGGCCCGCGAGGCCGGGCAGAGCCTGAGGAAGGGCTGGCAGGAATGCACCCGCACGACCGAGAAAGCCAGGCTGCAAGTTGCAGAGCGCCGTGTCCTGGAAAGGACGTTTGCTTTGGAATTAGATTAATTGCTTCCTGTACTGATCTTGCTTGAAATTCACCAAGTCTCCTCAATTTCCCGGTCCGCATAGTGATGTAATTGGTAGTTCTTAATGTGATCGTGAGTGGGAAATGTAAGCACGTCCACCATGGTGCTCTGTGAGCTACTGGATGTGGAGTCATGCCTCACTCACTGCCCTGATGTCAGTTCACCTCCTCATCCACGGCCACAAGGGAAATGTAATTCACACAGTTAAGCCCTCCCTGAGCCTGTCAGCGTGCGTGTTTGCAGCTTACTTTGAACACACCAAGGGGCCTCCAGGGACCTAGGTTTTGAAGCAGAGTCAGGGATGGACCAGTTACCTCAAGAGATCACAAGTCCAGGTAGCGGCTGAACCAGTGATGCCAGACAACTGAGGGGTTGCCAGAGGTAGGAGCTGCTCCTCCCTCCCACAGAAGGAGCCTCTGCAGTCCGGTCTAGGAAGATGCCTTTCTCCTGAGTGGTGTGTGACCTCTCTGAGGTCCTGACACCTTGTCATTTCTCAGGCATCAAACCTGAAACTCCCCGGGGCTGGAGCTGCTTCCTCCTACGGAATGGGCACCTGTGTGGAGGCTGGGGCCTCTGTCTCCGACCCAAACAGTACGCCGGCCGTGAACCTGGAAGCTTCCCTCAGTGCCTCAGCACAGCCCTCACCATGGCACAGGAGAACAACCGAGGCTGGAGTCATCAGGCGGATGGTGTACGGGGGAGACAGCACCACTCACCACATGCCAGAAGTTTAATGAGCTTGCAGCTGCTTTGGAGAGGGCATGGTAGAGCAGACCGTCGCTGACTGGGAGCCAGGGCACAGAATGGAATACTTCTGTGCCTCAGCTTCCTCCTCTGTGACATGCTGACGGTTTATTACCTACCCTATAGTGTTGCTGTAAGGTTCAATGGGCCTATTCATTTAAAACAACATCTGAAATATCACAAAAACAAAAGTGGTAGCGATCACTGTTTCTGTTCTTATTCGTTCTAAAAATGACAATGACAGCTGGGTGCAGTGGTGACGCCTGTCATCCCAGCATTCGGGAGGCTGAGGCAGGAGGATTGCCGTGAGAGTGAGGCCAGCCTGGGCTACACAGTGAGTTCAAGGCCACCCTGAGCTACATAGTGAGACCCTGTCTCAAAAAGAAACAACCTCCCCAGGAGGAGCCCAACACTGAGGAGCCCAGACACTGTGCGGAAGACGTCACCAAAGGGAGGCAGCTGTTCCAGCCTGCTCTGTTCCTTCTCCTTCTCTCGCCTCTGCGTGCGTGGGCTCACAAGGAAGTTTCTGGCCAGTAGGGCTCGGGGGATACTCACCGTCCGGCGTTTGCTCTGCTCCGTTCGCAAGGCCACCCGAGGAGTTCTGACTAAAAGATGATGAGAAGTCAGGTTTAGGTTGGTAAATGTTTCCAAACTCTGGGATGCTTCTTACTGACGGGATTCAGAACCACATAGTGAAGACCCCTAGGATGATCCATGGGTCACATGGCAAGGTTCTGAGGAATCCCTACAGCCTTTTTGTCTGTGAAGTTACCATCACTCACTTGCTTTCAGTGCCTTTAAAGAACAGACAGAACCCCATTTCTACTCCACCTATGTTTGTAAGACATGGGTGACATTTATTGTTAAAAATGGAATCAATTGGACATTTAGGACAGTAACCCTGAACAAACTCCAAACAGAAGGAAATCACCTTTCCACGCAGGGGTCGTGTGGAACAAGCTCACATCTACGCTATACCCAGCTGAGAAGTCAGAGCTCAGGAAGGGGCATGCGGGCCCTCTCTCGCTATTTCTACTCAACATAGGCCCAGGAGTCCTAGCCAACAACTCGGCAAGAAAGGGAAATCAGTTCTCCCAAATTGGAGAGGAAGAAGTCGGTTACCTTCCTTCGTTCATGCTTTCACGGAAGACATAATCTGACACACAGAAAACTCTAAAGGTTCCACCAGAATTCAGAACTGACAAATGAATTCAGCCAAGTTGTAGGATACAAAATCAACACTCAAAAACCAGGTGTGTTTCTATGCAGTAAAAACAAACACGAAGGAAACTGAAAAACAGAATTCCACCTACAGCAGCATAATAGAGACTGAAATACTTAGGAATAAACTTAACCAAGAAGGCAAAAGACTTGAATACCGAAACTATGAAACATCGCTGCAAGAAATGAGAGGAGACAGAAACAAATGGAAAGATACCCTGTGAAACGTTCATGCTGCCCCAGAATGATCCACAGACCCAATGTCATCCCTACCCAAATGCCAATGCCGAATTTTCAGAAATTTTCAAAAATCCAAAAATTTGTATGGAATCTCAGTGGATCCAGAATGGCTAAAACAGTTGCTGTTTTAAAAGACGAACCGAGTTGGATGCCTCCCACTTCCTGATTATAAAGCTATAGCAATCAAAACAGTGTGATGCTGGCACACAGACAGACAGGCCAAAGCAAGAGAAGAGCTGGGCTGGGAATTTAGCTCAGTGGTTCCGGCGCCTGCCTTGCAAGCACAAGGTCCTGAGTTTGATCCCCGGTACCCCCCCCAAAAAAAACTACAGTCAAAGAAGCAGAAGAGACAGGTAAAGCAATCTTCATGCACATGATCAAGGGCACCAAGACCATACAATGGGGAAAGGACAGTCTCTTCAGGAGACAGGGCTGGGGAAGCTGACACCTAACATCATATGAGAAACCGGGAGACCAACCTGTATTTTACTCTAGATGCAGTTGTACCTCCACACGTGTGGGTTCCACACTCACCAGTTTAACAAAGGCAGATCAAAAATATTGGAAAAATGCACATGTACTGACAATGTAGAGATATTTTTCTTGGCATTATTCCCTAAAGGATACAGTGTAACAAGTACGAGTACTCACAGTGGATATATATTGAATTAGGTATCATAAGTAATGGAGAGATGACCAAAGTGTCTGGCAGCTTATATGCCAGCACTCCATTACTTTATAGGAGACTTTGGTATCCTCAGAGTTTCATATTCTTACCGGGGAATCTCAGAACTAAGAATACCAGGAGGGAACAGGACAAAAATTAAAAATGGATTAAAGACCTGAGCATAAAACCTGAAGCTGTTAAACTGTCAGAAGAAAAAAATGGGGAACTCCTGGTGACCTTGGAATGACTGGTGTTTTTCTGGATATGACACCAAAAGCATCAAGAAACAAAGGTAAAAATAGACAAATGGGGTCACACCAATCTTAAAAACTGTGCAGCAAAGGAAACAGACAAGCGAATGAAAATGTGACCTACAGAATGGGAGAGAATAAGGAAACCATATATGAGATAAAGGGTTTGTATCTAGAATTTACAAAGAACTCCCATGACTCAGTAACAGCAGCAACTATGTATCTTTATATAATATGTTAAGCCATTCGCTCTTCCAAGATATTTAATCCAACAACCAAATTATTATATCAGTGTTAGGGAGAGATTTGGGGACAGGCTTGTCACTCAGTTAAGGTTTCTTCAGGGCTGGGGATTTAGCTCAGTGGCACTGTCACCTGCCTTGCAAACGCAAGGTCCCAAGTTCGAGCTCCAGTACTCAAAAAAAAACCAAAAACCAAACAGTTAAAGTTCCTTCAATTGCCTTGTGATTAAAGTTTAGTGAAAATGTTCTTTTCGAAATGATAAATTAAAAACAGAAATAGTGTGGGTCTGGCCTTGGACACCCTGCACATCCTTCCTAATTCAGTCTGATGTCAGCATTCCACCACAACTGTTTCCAATCTTTTTATTTCTGTTTCAAAATCTGAAAACAAAAATGGACACAAAATAAAACAAGAACTAAGCTACTGGAAAGCCACCCCCCAGCCCTTCTCCTCCTCCTGTGATGGTAACTGCTCTGGATTTGATGTTTCTTGTTCACAGATTTTAGGTGTTTCCACTTATTACTGTACCTGTAGTTGTATACGTACGTACACCACACACATACATAGTTTCTCCTTTAAAAACTGCTCACAAATAGCCTCTTACTGTATGTATGGTTTCGCATATTGCTTGTTTGCCAACACATTTTCCAGGAAGCTTGGATTCCTAGTTTCCTTCTGAGACATTTCTGAGACTCCACTCTGGCCTCACTTCCGGAGGTGACCTGTATGTCCTCCCAGCCTCACCTTGCTGCCGAGGCGTCCACTCTTCATCAGAATCCTCAGTGTCATCCACCAGGGGGTTGCTGGTTCGCCTTCGTTGACACATGAAAGCCGGCCGATGGGGTTTGAGACCTGGAAGGAACAAAATCTTCCTCCTGTAAGGGAAGGGCTGGGAGGAGAGACAAAAGGCAGTGGCAGTGGAAATGACAGAGGCCAGGTGGGCAAGGGAAGTGGACATGGCCTCTCCAAGTGTTGGAGCAGGGCTCAGCTCTGCACTGGGCAGAACAACGAAGTTCCCTCCAGACTTGACTCCGTGTGAAAGGGAGCTGTGCACTGCCCCTAAGGCAGAGCTGCAGGGACATAGGGACCGGAGGCCTCCTGTTTCCAGGCTAGTCTGACCCAGGATTTCTTGTTACCTATAGAAAGCATCATATTGTAGTTGTTTTTCACATTCCTGTAGCGTTTTTTCTCAAACTTTCCCATCCTGGCCCATTGTTCCTTGGAGAAGTATCTGGAAATGTCCTTGAAAGCATCTTTGACCTGGAGAAAAGAGATTCCGTGTGATATGCCAGCCCAGCTCCCAGGATGGAGTTTCCTCCTCTCCTCCACTGCACCTGCGGGGCCCAGCCTGGCTCCGGGTCTCTGTGAGGCAGGCAGACTGCTTCCCCCAGACACCTGTGTGCGCTGAGCACCAGTTGTCCCCACAGCCTGGGACGCAACCCTACCCCCACCCCAGGGTCTGGTCCCCACCTCCCTCCACAGACCCTGCCTGGGCTGGGCCTGGCCTCCCCAGCACGCATCTACCTTGGGCTTCTGCCCGGCTTCCGAGGAGCCCTCCTCTGGGCTGTCTTCCGAGGAGCCCTCCTCCGGGCTGTCTTCCGAGGGGCTCTGGCCACTCATGGAGCCTGGAGAGCAGGCAGGGAGAGACAGGCACCTGTGGAAGGATGAGAGCCGAGGGCCGGGCTCTCTGCTGGCCCCAGAACAGGGGGACCTGGGAAGGATGGCCTGAGGGTCTGGGACAGGAACCTAGGCAGAGGAGCCCCTTCCTCTGTGCATGCACGGGGGCGGTGTGTGTACAAGTGAGTGTGCTGCAGAGGTGTGGAGCACTCTAAAACAAACTGTAAGCCTAGCCTTGTCCCTACCCTAGCCCAAACCTAACCTAACCCCAACCCTAACCCCTAGCCCTAGGCCTGACCGTAACCTAACTAGCTCTAAATCTAACTGAGCAGGAGGGGTCATTCACAATCCTGTGAGGTTCCAGGAGCTGGGGTTTCCACCTGGGGACTCCGGGTTGGGATGCAGTGTGTGGGCCTTGGTGGGCATCCGTGGTCAGGGTGAGATGCGTTTCCAGGTCGAGGTGATTGGGGGAAATTCAGGCTGAGGCTGAAGAAACGAGGGTTTCTGAGGTGGGCATGGTGGTGCACGCCTGTCTTCCCAGCACTCGGGAGGCTGAGGCAGGAGGATCGCCACTGGTTTGAGCCCAGCCTGGGCTACACAGTGAGTTTGGGGCTAGCCTGAACTACAAAAGGAGACCTGCCTCAAACAAGCAAACCCTAGGGTTTCTTGGGGGGAGGTTGTGGTGGTCGCTGGCACTGAGATAGTTGGGGGTTTTCTTGTAGGGTGTTTTGGGGGTCTATAGGGCTGAGATAATTGGGGTTTCTTAGGAGGGAGTTGGTTGGGGTTGTGGTCATTTGGTGTCCTTGGGCTGATGAAATTGGGGTTTCTCAGGTTGGGAGTGTTTGGGGTCCTTGGGCAGTTGGCATTGTGATTGATGTTTTTTGGGTGGAGGGTGTTTTGGGGTTCTTCAGGCCGAGGGAACTGCATCACAGGGAGGACAATATTTGGGATCCCTGAGCTGACAGAATTGGGGCTTCTTCGGTAGGATATATTTCCCTTCCTGCTGAGGGAAACGGGGCTTCTCAGAATGACAGAAGTGGGGTTTCTTGCCTGGGGAGCATCGGGGCCCCCATGGGTTCAGGGAGTTGAGGCTTTATGGGTGGAGGATCTTTTTTTTGGTACCAGGGATCGAACTCGGGTCCTTGTGCTTACAAGGGAAGCAACGGAACCACTGAGCTAAATCCCTGGCCCTAGGTGGAGGATCTTTAGGAGCCCTAGAACTGAGAGAACTAGGATTTCTGTCAGTGGGGAGGGGGCACGGGGTCCCCGGGCTGACAGAACTGGGTTTTCTCTGGTGGGGGATATTGGGGGTCCCTTGTGCTAAGGAACACGGGTCATCTTGGAGTGACGGAACTGGGATTCGTAGCATGGGGAATGTCGGGGTCCCGTGGACCGAAAGAAAGAGGGTATCTTGGGGGGACGTGGGGTTCCTGTGCCGACAGAATTGGGGCTTCTTCGGAATCCCAGGCCTGGTGGCATTGGGCTCCTGGGGTGGGAGATCCTTGGGGTGTCTGGGCTGACCGGGGCCCTCGCAGGCAGACGTTCGGGGCCTCAGGCTGGGGACTTGAGGTTGTCAGGGAGGGTTGAGTGGCGCTGGGGCGCTGGGCGGGCTGTGTGGGGTCGCCGGCTGAGAGCTTTGGGGCGTCTCAGGCGGGCCCGGAGCTCTCGGTGGGTACTTGGGGTACTTAGGGTGCCCGACCCCTTGGGGCTCAGCGGGGCTGTGGGGACCACGGCCGGCGCTGACGGAACTCGGCTCCCTCAGCTCGGGCACGCACACAGTGACGTCTGAGGAACTGGAGTTTCGGGGCTGAGGTGTTGGGGAGCCCGGGCTGGGGCAGTGGGCGTGGGGCCTCAGACAAGGGTCCAGGGTGTGGGAGGGAGACTTGGCCGCCCTGTGGCCCATGGGGCCCCCCGGGGTCTCTGCTCAAGACCTGGGGCGCAGGAGGGGTTTGGGCCTCAGGTCGGAGCTCGGGGGGCGTCTGCCGTCCTCAGAGGAGCCTGGACCCTGGGCTTTGGGGCTCCCTCTGGGGCGGGGCTCGAGGTCTCTCGGGGCGGAGGGACTTGGGAGCTGGCGGGGGGGGGTGGGGGGTACCGAGTTTTCACCTGAGACAAGGAGGTCGCGCTGAGGGTCGGGAGGTTGCTCACGCGTGTGAAGCCGGTCCTGTCAGGGTGCGGCCATGCTCCTGAGTGGAGACCGCTGGGCGCCTCAGAAGTCACTGCGCCGGATAGGCTAGACGCAGCCAATCAGCATGCAGAACAAAACGGCCTCGCCAATGGGCGTTCGAGACCCCGTTGGCGCCGTGGCAGAGGGCGGAGCAAGGCCTGTCAGTCACCGGTGACCCAGAATTGGTTGGTGGTGGGTGGGGCCTAATCTCACCGCCCTGCCGAAAGTCCCCCCCACCGCGATTGGCTGCTGGGGCCCGTGGGCGAGGCCACCAGAAAAGGGGTGTGGCCTGTGGGATCTCAGGGCTGGCACTGGGGCGGCGAGCCTAGGGCAGGGCGAGGCCCCAGACCCAGGAGGGTAGGTTGGGCTGAGGCAGAGTCAGGGATGAGGTGAAGGTCTAGGGCAGCTGAGGCCCCGGGCGCCAGCCCCACCCGCCGGGAGCTTTCCAGGGGCAGAGCGAGAGCCAGAGCGTGGCCCGTCTGCCGAAAGCCTGCTCGTCCTGAGGGCTGGCGGGCGGGCCTGCCGAGGAACATTCTGGAACACAAGATGCCTGCACCCCTGGACCCCGGGAGGTGGGGTCTCTCTGGGCCACCCTGGGCGGGGTCCTGTCCTCCTGGGGCGGAGCTCGGCTTCCTGTGGCTCAGGCTGGAGGAGCAGGCAAACCCTGGGGCCTGTCCAGCCTCCCGGCCGCGCCTCGACCCCACTCCTGAGAGAAGGCGGGGTGTCCCTGCCCGCACGTCCCGTCCTGAGGCTCGGCCACGGGGCTGCAGGCTCCGGGAGTCACCCCGGCGAAGTGCAGGGGGCAGAAGCGAACTCGGTGTGCAGACTCGGGGCCGAGCCAGCTCCCCCAGAGCTCGACGCCCGCCCCCCACCCGGGTGCCCAGCGCCTTGGGCAGGGCGCGGGCCCCACCTCGGTCCGGCGAGTCCTCCCCACTCAGACCCGCTGTGGGTCTCTGCTGGTCCCCACTGGGCCCTGGGGGAACTGCGGCAGGAGAGCTCGGGGAGGGTCCCTGGAAGTGGTCGGCGGGGGCTGTCGGTGTCGGCTGGGGCCCCCTGGGGCCTGGCCTGCTGCCCGCCTGCAGACCCTGAGACACCAGGCGGTGTCCCTGAGCCAGGCCCTCCTTGCCCTGCGGGGGGACGGAGACTCTCCAGCCCTGGGTGCGAGACCCAGAGGGAGACGGCGAGCGGAGGAAAGCACAGTGGGGCCACAGAGGGGCCGAGGGGCGCCGGGAGCAGCTGGGGCTCAGGGAAGCCGCGTCAGGGAAAGCGGAAAACAAACCCTGAGAAGACAGAGGTGGTGACAGAGAGAAGAGCAGGGACGGGTCGGGCTGTGAAAATGACAGCGAAGACCGCGGAGTGACACCCTTAACAAAACACGAGGAGGCGCCGGGCAGGGGCGCACGCCTGCCATCCCGGCACTCGGGAGGCTGAGGCAGGAGGGTCTCCGTGCGTTCAAGGCCAGCCTGGGCTGCATGGCGAGGCCCTGCCTCAGCAAAGGAAGGGAGGAACGAATGGGAGCATCCGCACAGCGGCCCGGGGGCCCGCCTGCGAGCCCGTCTGCAAAGCTGACTTTGCTAGTCAATCTCTGCCGGGAGGGAGGGAGGGATGGGAAAGCGCCGGCCGGTCTCCTCTGGAACGTGGGTGCCAAGCCTGCTGGAGAGGGCCTGGTGTTCCTTCTGTTTGGTTTTGGGGTGTGTTTTTGGAGACAAGGTCTCACTGTGCAGTCCGGGCTGGCCTCAAACTCTCAGAGATCCTCCTGCCTCAGCCTCCCTGGTGCTGGGCCGACAGGCGCGCCCCCACGCCCGGCTAAGCCTCTGGTTTGTAATCAGCACCTGGACTCAGAGGCTGGAGCGCTGCCACTCCCAGGGCCGCTGTTCTGAGGCTGCTCTCGGGGCCCTGAGTGCTGCGGGGGCGGGGGGGGGCAACCGGTTCGCGTTTTACCCAGATTTCCCTGCAGGGACCCCAGCCGCGCAGGGAGAGCTGTCCCGGTGTGCGGGGCCCGGAGACTTGGAGCAGTGTGCGGACCGGGAGGTTTGTTACTCCCTCGACTAGCACGTGCCGAGGGGTGGGGAGGAGAGAGCGCGAGAGTCAAGACACACAGCAGACAGAGGGACACGGACAAGGCAGACAGGGCTCCGGGCGTGTGCCCTGCGTGTTTACTGACGGGGGTGACCGCGGGCGGGTTCATATTCGGGGCATGGGGGGGGCAGCTCGGCACTTTCTTGGGTCTAGAAAGCCAACAGGCGGGGGCCGGGGCGGGGCCGGGGCCTGGGTGTGGCACTTCCCGATTCCTGGGGCGTCCACGTCCCCACGCCGGATTCCCGGGACCCGGGTGACATCTGGAGCCCTCAGCGTACTGGGGACTCAGTTTACCTTCACGGCTCTTTAAGACTCGTCCCCACGAGCTGCATCCTGAGGTCTTGGGGCCAGGGAGTCAATCAACAAACCTTTGGAGAAGCAGCTCAGCCCATGACAGTGCCCCTTCACCCCGAACTGTGGGTTAACCTCTCCGCCCGCCCCCGCAGGTCACCATGGCCAGACAGCTGAGCGTCACCGGCAACTTCGGGGCTGTGCCCGTGGCTGTGGGATGTCCCACTGCACCTGCTGTCCCTCCCAGGAGCTCAGGCCCGCGAGTGCTCGGCGGCGCGTGCTGGGAGCGCACCCACCCACCCACCAGCCCGCTCCCCACAACCCGCGCCAGGCTGCCCGCCCCTCCCGGCCGTGTTGGGGACCCCAGCTCTCCCACCCCGCCGCTGTCGGAGCCCGGTTTCCAGAGGCGGCCGAGGCAGCGGGAGGGGTGGCTGAGTTGTTTCTTTGGAACATGGCGAAACCCCCCACCCATCCTCGTGTGTCCCTCCTCACGCTCTGCTCCCTGCTCGGCCTGTGGTACCGCTTCTCTCTGTGCAGGCCCCGTGCAGCCCACAGGGCAGGGAGCGGCCAGGCCCGAGGAGCCCCCTGGCCTGACAACACTAAGGAGGGGGAGGTGGCGCACGATTGTAGTCCCAGTACTCGGGAGGCTGAGGCAGGAGGTTTTCCACGAGTTTCCTCTGCATAATGAGTTCAGCCTGGACTACAGAGCAAGACCCTGTACCCCGCCCCAACAGAGTGATTTTGTGGGATTATCTGATGCCTTGAGGAGGCAACTTGCCGGTTTTCTTTTAAGCCGGGGTCTCCCAAAGTTGTCCAGGCTGGGCTGGAACTTGAAATCCTCCTGCCTCAGCCTCCTGAGAGGATAGCGGGTGTGACCCTTGCTGGCTTCCTTCTGAATGTTAACTTTTCTTAACCTTTTCTGATAGTTTGGGTAGTGGGAGAATAACTTTTGCTTTTTCTTGACTGTTTTGTTTCTTTTACTATTTTGCTTTAATATCAGTTTTTGCTTTTTCGTTACTATTCTGTGTAGAGAGCATAATTCTGTTTTCTTTTCCTTCATTTTATTTTTACATTAAGTCTTGCTTTTTTACCCAGTTAGTTTGGGTGAAAGTATAGGAGCATTTCCTTTTCCTTTTTTACGTTGTTCTTTGCTTTTTCATTATTATTTTGGGTCGAGACAGGGAATATGAACCATTTTATTTTTCTTTCATATGTTCATATATTTCACTTTTTCTTATTATTTTGGGCACAGGGAGGGAAAACAGTTTTTCATTTTCTGTCTTTACATTAATATTTGATTGATTGACTTTTTTTTTTTGGTACTGGAAATCGAA
The DNA here is from genome assembly GCF_053883595.1 of Heterocephalus glaber. NCBI lineage: Eukaryota > Metazoa > Chordata > Mammalia > Rodentia > Bathyergidae > Heterocephalus > Heterocephalus glaber. The sequence goes on along the minus strand of NW_028258514.1, from coordinate 18,642 downwards.
CTCAGGACCTTGCCCTTTTGAGGCAGGTTGATTTTAATTGTCAGTTGGTGTTCATCTTCCTAATGCCAGTTTTTGCTTTTTCATTATTAGTTTGTGTTCTATGAGTGTTAACTTTTGCTTTTTCATTATTGTTTTCCTTCTTTTACTAGTGTTGAATTTTGCTCTCACGATATGGTTTGCCCCTTTTTTGCTAATGTACATATTACGATTTTGCTCTTTCATCCTTAGTCATTTCACTACTTCACGTTCTGTTTTTGTTTTCAGGATTATCTTGTGTTGCTCTAGTTAGTGTTCATATTAGCTTTTTACTTTCTCTGTTACTTTTGTTTCGCACTGGGCTTTGGGGACTGGCTCTCACCACATAGTCCAGGCTGGCCTTGAACTCACTGTGGAGCCCGGGCTGGCCTCAACCTCGCAGGGATCGTCCTGCCTCGGCCTCCCGAGTGCTGGGATGACAGGCGTGCGCCACCTCCCCGCCCGGCTTCTCTGTCCCGGCCCTGGGTGGGCCCTGGGTCCTGCAGACGCAGACGCGGGGGGCACAGCGGGGACCCGGCCGGCCGGGCGACAGCGCTGAGGCCCACGGCGCGTGCAGACGCTGGACGTCTCGGAGCAGCTGGCCCAGGAGCCCAGCAGCTGACGGCGGAACCTGCACTTCGCGCACGTGGTCTACACCACGGCCCTGGCGGAGGTGAGCGCGCGGCAGCGGGGCCTGGGGCTGTTGCACCCGGAGCCCCCGGAGCCCCCGGACCCCCCGGACCCCGGACCTGACCCTGACGCGGCAGTGGGGTCCTCGGGCTGCAGCCCGCGTTCAGGCCGCCGAGGGCTCGCCGCTGAGGGCTCGCTGCCGGCCCTTGTCCCCCTGCGAGCTGAGGGGACCCGGGGTCTCCGGACGCGGCACCTCCTGCCTCATCACCGGCCCTGCGCTGGGCTTCGCTCACGCGCACACGCACGCACACAGGCGTGCAGCCTCGCAGCCCTCCTCTCCCTGTGTCCCCACGCTGTCTGCAGCTCACCCTGCATGTCTGTGACCTCTCCCCATGTCCCCTGGCCTCACTGTGTCCCCATGACCTCTCCCCGTGTCCCCGTGGCCTCTCCCCGTGTCCCCTGGCCTCCCCTGCCTGGCCCCAGGACATGCTCACGGAGATCTCGGAGAGGCTGCAGCAGCACCCGCGCAAGGTGCTGGTCGTGGCCTGCAGGAACTTCAAGGGGCTCGGCGAGGACCTGCACGAGTACCTGGTCACCTGCATCAAGAACATTTTGGGGGCCGCGCTGTGTCCCTGGGGGTGAGTGCAGGGCAGGGTGGCGGCTCGACTGGCAGGGGGGCGCACCTGGGCCTCGGGACCCCATTCCCCGCCCACCACTCCAACTCTGCAGGAGGTCCCCACGCTGCTGCAGCTGTGGGCGAGCGGCCAGCAGGTCCTGCTGTCCTACGAGGATGAGGCCACTGTGGCCCGGCACCCTGAGCTCTGGCCCGGTATCCCCTACTGGTGGGGCGACCAGGTGAAGAGCCAGGCGCTCATCCGCTACCTGGAGACCATGAAGAGCTGCAGCCGGCCAGGTACGGGGGCCAGCAGGGCCCCACACAGACAGCCCGGCCGGCACCACCCCGGTGTGGCTCCCAAACACAGGGACAGCATGCACACAGACATGGGTGTGCACGCACGTGGGGGCATGCACGTTATGCTCACAAGCACAAGCACACAGGAAACACGCCTACCCACGGAAGCACACAGATAATACATGTACTTTCTATAGCCACTCGTACGTGGGCATGCACAGGCGTATGGGACGCACGTTTACAGTACACTGATACCGGTCTGTGTGCACACGTGCATGTCTAGGATCATATGCACAAGACCTGCACACTACTCGATACACAAACACGCATGAGCATGGAAGCATGTGTGACTACACCTGTGTGCATAACACACTTAGGCACCAGTGCATGTGTGTGACACACACTTGTGTGGACCAGACGTGCACTTACACCGATCCCTGTGCACACAAAGGTGTGTATCACATTCACATGCGTGCACACACGCTCGTGTGTCCCGTGCACACCCACATCCTCCATGCAGCAGTGTGGAGGGTAGGACTTCCCGCCCAGGTGCCCACCCGAGGTATGTTTGCAGCTGCGGCATCCCACGAGGGTTTCTCAGACACGTGCACTGCACACACGCGTGCCCGGTTCACCCAGCGCCTCCACTCTGAGGAGACAGAGCCTGCAGGCGTGGGCCCTGCACAGGGGCTGCCCCAGTTCCCCACCTGGCTGCATCTGTCTCCTGCTCTCGAGATCTCCGTTCTTCTGTCCCTCTCTCCTTCCTTCTGTCCCTCTCTCAGTCTTTCAGGGACCAGGACTCTCAGCGCCCGGCCCCGGTCACCTGCATTTCTTACATTGTGGGGTCCACACCGAGGGAACCACTGGACACTGCCAGTCCCCAGTTCCTGGGGCTGCTGGTGTCCGACACGCGAGAGAGCGGGACGTGGACGTCTTGGGACTTTACTGTTCCCCCCCATGGGCCTTGGGACGTCCTTGGCCCCGGCTGGGGCTCACAGGCCACATCTGTGTAACCCGCTCCTCCCATGCAGGGGGCCTGTTTGTGGCGGGCACCAACCTGCCGGAGTCCCTGGGCTACATCCTTGCGCACCCAGCCCAGTCCCCGGCAAAGCTGATGCTGCCTGCGCTGCCATCCCTGAGTGCCTGGGTCCGAGAGCAGAGCCCCAGGCCCGGCCCCAGCTGCACCAACATCATCGCCGCCGGCGACTTCATCGGGGCCAACACCTTCGTCACCGACGTCATTGGCCTCAACAGAAGCTGCTGCAGGGCTGACAGTGCCGGTCGGGTGGGGACGGAGTGGACACAGGGACAGGGACCCCGGCCCCCTCCTACGGCGTCTGCAGCAGGACCCAGGGTGTCCAGGCCGCGGCGACCTGTGACCCAGGTACTGCAGCTCCGAGGGCCGGCTGTGGGGGTCGCAGCGGAACACAGCCCGGGCCCCACGGAGACCCTGCCGGGAAAGCCCACCGACCCGGGGAGCGCACACCGCTGGCCAGCGGGCGTCCTGGGGTAATGTGTCCGCTTTGCTTTTCCCAACTCTCATTTGCTGCTGTTTGGAGACAGGGTCTCGCCATGTACCTCCCTTGAGCGCAGGGAGACCCTCCTGCCTCAGCCTCCCGCATTCAGGACTACAGGTGTTTGCCACCAGGCCTGGCTTCTGAAATGTTATTTTCACTGAACACTTTTTTCTTTGGTACCGGGGATTGAACTCGGGTCCTTGCGCTTGCGCAGCAGGCGGCGAAACCACTGAGCTAAATCCCCGCCCCACGTAACACTTCTCTTTAAAGATCACACAGAATTAAAATTACAGAACAAAGAAAACCAGACTCTGCCGCGGTGTGTTCTCACCACGAGGCCATCGGAGAGGCGTGAGCTTGGCTGTCCTGCATACCGCTCAGCCGTGGGGATGCCGAGCAGAGCCCCCACTGTGGGGACGGTCCTGCTGTCCTGTTCGGGGACCGCTCTGTCTTCCTGGCCGGGACACGGGACCCGGGGTCTCACAGGGCCACCTCGGACTCACGCTGATCCTCCTGCCTCAGCCTCCCGAGTGCTGGGTCACACCACGCCTGGCACAACCAGTTTCCCCTCACACCGGCCACTGACCAGCGGCTGCCAGGAAGTGCGAGGACCGCGGCCACCACACCTGCCTGCTCTGCTGAGGCTGAGTCAGTACAGCTCCCGGCCGGCGTCTACTCTGGGAAGAGCTTCCGGAACTTGGCGTAGGTGACCTTGCTGTTGACCACGGTGACCAGGGCGGCCCCCGCCTCATGGTGGACGATCACGTCCCGCACGGTGGCCTCCTGGTGCAGCCAGCTGGGCACACAGGGAGCGGCGTGAGCCCCGGGCTCAGGCTCCGAGGGCCCTTCTTTTGAGACTGGCGCTTCCTAGGTGGCCCAGCCTGGCCTCGAATTCCCAGGGACCCGCCTGTCTCAGCCTCCCAAGTGGTGCGCTGACAGGCATGTAGGCCTGCCTGCGGGGTCCTGCTCACCTGAGGGGCGGCCTGGCCAGTGGCACACAGAGGGTCAGCGCGCGTCTCCCGGTGCGCTGTGAGGTTGCAGTGCAGCTCCGGCCTCCCGCCTCCACCCTAAGGTCACAGTGAGCCCCACCAGAGACCCCCACTTTAGTACAGACAGTAACTCCTGCTGTGACCTCAGAGCAGAAAGCCTCCAAGAACTCCCTCTGAGCAAGCGTGGGCTCCTGCTGGGACTCAGGATGAGTAACTGAAAGCAGCAAAGCCAAGAGCAAGGGCTCACAGCACTCCTCAGACTCCTCAGTGATTCTGGAGAGCGTGGAAAATCACACAGATGTTTTGTCAGGGCTGCGGGCCTCATTCAGTGGGGTGAAGCTGTTGGTTCAGTCCCACAATGGGAAAAGAAAGCTTTTGCAAGGAAAATACGAACTCTAGGGAATAAATAAGTCTGAGATGAAAGAGAAATGTGACAGTTAAGAAAATAACGTAAAGAAGTAATCCCACAACATATGATGAAAAACAAAACCCTGGAGAAAGGGAGGGAGACAGTCAGACTGATACATAAAAACCCTAAAATTGTACATGTTTACAGGGCACCATGTGATACATAGTTCAACACATAATGGTAATGTTTTAAGCATAGGCTTGTCCTATTCAAGCCCTCTCATTTTTTTGTGTGACTGCACGAAAACAGATTTTCTTTAAAAAAAAAAAAAAGCGCAGAAGTTATGGTGACCAACATAAAGAAAAAACAAACAGAAAAAGTTTTAAAATGTGAAATAGAAAAAATAGCGGAAGAAAAAAATTGAATTGGAGACACAGCACAAAGGGTCAGTGAATAATAGAGTGCTTTTGAAGGTACCTGGTACCTGATATCCAGACAATCCCAGATGATTACCAGATCTCGAGGAATAGAGAACCCCCCATCCAGGATGAAGGGAAGTGACTACTGTCCTCCTCCACTGTCGGGCCGGGTAGTGCCTGCCCTGCCGCTCCTCACTCTTCAGCCACTTTCTGAGGCATTGTGCTGCTGATGGAGAGGAACCCTCACCCCCTGGGCTCCCAGGTCTGCGGAGGTCCCCCCTGTGCAGGGAGCCCCCACAGCAAGGGGTGTGCCCCGGGGTCCCAGGGTGGGAGAGGCTGCTGGGCTCACCCGGCTAGCGAGCAGCACAGGAAAATTGGGGAGCGTAGGGATCTCACAACTTCAGGGGTTTCCCTAAGGATTTTAAAGTGAAACTCTAAAGTGTTAAACTCAAGTATTTTTATAATACAGTGTGAATCAAATAAAGCACATCTGCAAACCATTAGTTTGTGACTCCTTTGAGTCAAAGTCCTGGTGGAAAGGACTGGAGTCATTTCCGGCCCATGATGAGTTAGTTATCCCTCACTAGACATATTTGAAAATCCTGTAGAATGCAGTAAGAACTTTCTGCAAGGTCGGGCTGGTGGTCTTGTCACTGAAAGACATTGCAGATATCAGTCCTGATCACTGTGAACGAAACTTGCTTAACAGAAGTCTTTGTAGGGGTCAGTTTCCGGAGTTCTTGCAAGCCATCAAATCGTTTTCTTTCGCATCTGACTTAAACTTCATTTCTTGGGTTTTTTGTTGTTTGTTTGTTTGTTTGTTTTGGTCCTGGGGAATCGAACTCGGGACCTTGCGCTTGCGAGGCAGGCAAACTTCATTTCTTGACAGCGTTTTCGTCTTCACTAAACTTTTCTTTCAGAATTTGTTGTCATCCATAATGGGATCACCACAAATTACAAAGATCTGAGGAAATTTCTGGTAAGACATTTCCCTGGGCCACGTCTGGATCGAGTGGTCTTGATTTCCCCAGAAACTTCCCAACCAGCTCATTTCTTTCTGCAACAAGTGCAGCAGCGGAGGGAGACTCACCCTCGGCCATGTCACACAGCATCAGCCTCAGCCCCCTGAGCCTTGCGGCTCAGATCCTGCCTAGGGAGAAGCCAGGGCACTCACATTTATCAAGGGCGACTGCAGCGTCAGAGACTCAGAGTAGCATGAATTGGTTTCAGTGAAGTGGCCGCGGGACTCGTATACCAGCTGGAATGCGGGTGGGAAGTCAGACGGTGAGTGTTCCCGATATCGAAAGCTTGTATGGTGTCGGTCAGGATGTGGTCAGTTTGATCCAACATAAGTTATCGTTTTGACTGCTGGTATTTTGCAATATCCAGATTGCTGGCAAGGACAAGTTCCAAAGAAGAATGATCTCAAGGAATACTGAGATGACTCAGAAGCACTTGGCTGTGTGATTCTGGCAAACAGGCTTTTGTCCCTTCCCAGTTGTACTTGTTCTCGCCTTAAGTCAAATCAGAGGGGACCAGAAGGGGTTGGCCAGGCCAGCATTGTGCGGTGACCATTATCTGTCACCTCATGTCCAACCCCATGTTCCAGGAAAGCAAAGGCTACGAGTTTGAGTCGGAAACAGACACGGAGACCATCGCCAAGCTGATCAAATACGTGTTTGACAACAGGGAAACTGAGGACATTACTTTTTCAACACTGGTCGAGAGAGTCATTCAGCAGTTGGTGAGTAACAGGTCCCATTTTTCTAAATCATTCCTTTGTTCCTTCATTTTTCATAAGCATTTATCAGGCCAATTTGCACAAAATACTAAGAATGAAAGTACTGAGGATGAACGATGGCCCCCCCTAAAACGCCTGCCCTTGGGGTGCTACATCCCGTGGAGTAGAGAGTGCTGCGATGTGGGCAGTGACACCCAACAGAAAGGGCCTTGCGGGAGACAGGCAGGGAAAGTTGAGCTGTTTGATTTTAGAAGAGTGCAGACATTCAGCCCAGAGACAGGAGAGGGTTGCGCCTCCGAGGGAGGATTGTGCTTATGACAGTGTACATGGCAGATAGCAGAGCACATGTATCTCCATGCTGAAGGGAATGACCTGAGGGAGAGAGCGAGAGAAACTGGATGTCCCCCAGGGCTAGACCCAGGGAGCAAAGTCCCCTCACACTGAGGAGACTGTCCAAGAGGCGGCCCCTCCCAGGAGGAGAAAGCAGTTTCAGTTGTGCCCATGCCTCCAGATGGCTCCAGGGGTGGGCATCCCTGCTGGGCCCGGTGGGTCTCCCCAAACACATGAGGTTTATGCTGCTCGTCATGAAACTCACAAGTTCTGGTCTTTGCCACTGCAGTGTGCTTCTGTTTTGTTCTCTCCTGTTCTGTCCCTGCACAAGCTGCTCCTACGTTTGGTGCCCCGAGTGACCGACCCCAGGACTACCTGCCAGGAAGAAGGGTCGGGAGACTGCCTGGGCAGCAGGCTGCAGCAGCTGCTCTGTGCAGGACGGGCACCCTTCACCCTTCTCTCCTGTGCTTCCAGGAAGGCACATTTGCATTGGTTTTCAAGAGCTTGCACTACCCAGGAGAAGCGGTAGCCACAAGGTGAGGCCGATTCATTGAGATCTCCATAATAAATAAATGCATGAGATGAAATCACCTGGCTTGAGGCAGGAAGGGAGGGTAGGCCCTTGGGCTAACTGGAAGGCGCTTTGCTGGATCTGAGGCACAACTGTGGCTCAACCCAGAGAAGGCACCCCACCATCTCTGTCACCGGTGGTACTACAGCACCTAATTTTTTAAAAAAGAGAAACCAGAAAGTCGGATTTTTGTGAGAGATCTCCAGATTTTTAGACGTTGACAACAAATTCAAATAAAAAATGAAACTGTACACCAGGGCCAGACCCTGGTTTTGTGGGGCTTGAAGCGTATCCAGTTTTGGAGATGTCCGTCTATGTAAAAGCAGGGAAAATTGTGAACATGGAACTGAGAACCAAAGTGCACATAGATTTAGACTCAGTACTGGAAAGCCCTTGAAGGCTCAGAACCTGCCCTTGAAGGTCTCGACACCTTCATGTCAGAGGCATCCCTGAATCAGCCTGGAGAGCTGGGATCAGACCACATGTCCCTCGGTCCTACCCCCTTCCGTGGTGCCCAGCACCGCTTGAATTCACAGAAGCAGACTAAGTGCCATCCTGCAGTGTTATATTTCATATGCCATCCAGTGTTCACTGAGCACTCAGTGCGTGCAGGTTCCTGGGGACCTGGTGGCACCTGACCCGGTCTCTGCTCTTGGGGACAAGACGGAGAAGGGCAGAGGGTTCTGATGATCTGTGATGGGGCTGGCAGGGCCTGTGCCCCGGGAGCCAGGGGGAGCAGATGCCATCCTAGGGGCAGATAGCAAGAGCATCGTCTTACAGGATAAGACAGCACTCGGTGGGGTGTTGGGGATGGTGGAGGGCAGAGGGGCTCTGGGGGACTTCTGGTCTCAGAGTGTGCCTACAGATGTCTGCCGGGGCCAGGCGTGGAGGACTGCAGGGCACAGCTGGGGTGCACGTGGCCCCTGCAGTTTTCAGGCTGGTAGGGCATGGACACGTGGGAGGAGGATCCACTCTAAAGGGCCATGCTGGGCTGCAGGCTTCCTGCTGAAGCCCAGGGGAGCCAAGGAGAGTGCTCCTGAGGTCCTGGGAGGCTGAGACAGAGGCTGAAGCTGTCCTTCGAAGACTCTGAGAGTGATGGTGCAGGAAATGATACGAATTTAGCATGATTTTTATTTTTCCTAGGACTGAAACTAATTTAACATTTAGAATTTAGTTCCTTCTAATTTTATCACAGGATTACAAACTACTGATTGGCTGCTATTAAATTTAGAAGGCTCTTTTAAAATATGACAATATCTGCTATTACTATTTAAAATGGCTGCAGAAGGCAGCCCGAAGAAGCAATAAAGCTTAATTTTTCTACATTGCCTATTACTTTTGGCTCTGTAGCCTTCTGGACAATCTTTTGGATATCTTGGGAGAATTCTTTGTCTCAAAGTCTCAAGAAACCACAGAGTTCAATGTACAGCAATAAGATTTGGGGGTGCCATTTGCCAAGAAGAGTAGATGAGCATACACTTCCTCACAGGCATTATTGGGAAGGCAGTTGGAGCTAGTTCCCTGTGGACTTGGAACTGTCTCTGATCTGCTTTAGTCACAATAAAAGACTCCAAAATATTCAGGGTCCTCACAGCACCTGTCTCAATGCTACAAACTTTCTACCATACTTCGAGAAGTCAGAAGAGGGATCAAACAGATCACCTCTACTGGAAACCAAGGTCTCTTAGACCTGAGCAAATATTAAGGATCTGCACTGAGTCAGATTAGCAGGCCAAATGCATATATGTGGGTGGATTCAGGTTAATGGACAAGTTGTTCATTAGTTCATTGATCTACATTTGTAGGGAATTGCCTGAGGTAAAATATTGCCCCATTATACTGCGTTAAAATGTCTGATACAGCTCTCATAAATGGTCTTATAAAAACAGTCTTAGTGTGTTTTGAGTTTTTTGCTTATTTGTTTCGGTGCTGGGGATCAAACTTGGCACACTAGGCACATGCTTTACCACTCAGCTCTGACCGTAGCCCTCTGTTCTCTTTTCTGTAAGTTAACATGTGGTGGATAAAAGCTCACACTCCTTAGTAACTATAGGCGTCCCCCTTACCCAGTTTTGCTTTTCAAAATTTCAGTTACCTATGGGCAAGGTTCCGTGAGAAATTCCAGAAATAAGGAATTATAAGTTTAAAATAGCATTTATTATTACAGTGTATTGTTGTGTTATTAGTTACTGTTAGTCTATTAATGTGCCTGATTTATAAATTAAACATCATAGATATTATGTATGTATAGAAAATCTTTGATATATAGGGTTTGCCACTATCCATAGTTTTAGGTATCCACCCAGCAGTCTTAGAACATATCCCACAGAGGAAAGGAGCAACTTTACCTTCCTGGATTCTAAGAATCGGAGGTCTCGAGTATGTGAGCTACAGAAATGATCCTCCCGTTTTATGCACATCCATTATAAATTTTATTTGTATGTTGTCATTTCTAAGGAGAAACAAAGAAGTAGATTTTAAAGGCAAGATGCCATTAAAATTCATGGAATAATACCGTAAACGCATTCACTGGTAGAAGTTGTGGATCGGAAGGGAATACCATAAAGCCCTTCCACTGTGCTCAGAGAGCCAGGTGCTGGCAGGAAGGACACCCAAGTTCTCCCTTGCTCAGCTACAGAAATTCCCCCAAGATCATACCTGGGGAAAACCACTGTCTCTTTCACCTAGTTCATGTTGTATAGGTCAGATTCTAAACTTCATCTATGAAATGTCACTCAGGCAGAGAAAATCACCTGGAAATTGCCTTCAGTAGCCCACAAAGCTGAGTAGTCTTCCATCCACATCTCCAGGGGTCCTGGAATCAGTCCTCCTGCACATATCAAATCCCTGGACGGTCAAGTCCCTTATAAAAATGGTATAGCTTTCCTGTAATCCTAGCTACTGAGTCAGGCCAATCATAGTTCGAGGCTAGACCGGACAACTTAGCAAGAGCCTGTTCTCAAAGTAAAACCTAAAAAGGGCTGGGGAGGTAGCTCAGCGGTGGAGCACTTGATAGCATGTGTGAGGCCCTCTGTTTGGTTCTTAATCCCCGGCGGGGTGGGGGGGGAGGGAGAGAGAATGGAAGGGGAGAAGGAAAAGGAAGGATGAACCACTTGCCCTGAAAAACATAAAAATAAAATGGCATAATATATGCATATAACTTAGACATATCCTCCCATACACTTCAAGTCACTTCTAGATTATTTATCCTAACGAAATGTAAATGTTATAGAAATAGTTGTTATACTTTATAGCTTAGTGAATAATGACCCCCCAAAATCTGTATGTGTTCAATACCAAGGCATTTTTTCCAAATACTTTCAATCTGTATTGGGGTGAGTCTGGAGGCGCCAGCTGAACACTCAGGAGTCGCTAGCTGGGGGCCCAGGAAGCAAGAGAACACCTGAGCTGGGTGAAAGGGGACACAAATGGGAGTCGTTGGCTGCTCCTGGGCATCGAGCGCACCTGCTCTTGCAGACCAGGGCCGATGAAGGTGGAGCGGAGACCCTGTGCTCCTTACACTGTCAGAGTCTGTTCTGATGTAAGCACCCAGCCACTGTGACCCACCTGGGGGTGGGGTGAGTCACCTGTGGGGACTCCTGAGCTGCAGGAGTTTCGAGTCCTGCTAAGCTGGGGACAGGTCCGCAGGCTGTGGGACAGGTGGGTGACACGGTGTTCATGAGCTGCATCACATGCTGGCCTGGGGCCCCTGTCAGAGCCTTGGAACATCTGTGGTCAGGGTGTCCACCCTATGGGGCCCAAACAATTCTCTGCTCCAGGGATAGGGCTGGATTCTGGGACTCCACCTCGGGTGCTAGGAGGACACCCAGGCCGGGGTGTCGGTGGCATGGCTAACGATGCTTGCTTCTCCCTCCAGGAGAGGCAGCCCACTGCTCATCGGAGTGCGCAGCAAATACAAACGCTCCACGGAGCAGATCCCCGTCGTATACAGGACATGTAAGCTTCCCGGGGAAGACCTGAACAGTGAGGGCCAGTGTCTCAGGCTCAGCAGCCGCCCTCTTGCCATTAAAATGCTCTTGCAGTGGTGCTGTGCTCTTGGGGAGCTTTTACATGATTTGGCTGACACAACCAAAGCTAAAAATTGCAAATTTCTCCCACACATATTCAAAGGGGAAATGGGTTCCTTGCCACATGTTATGCAAATGAAGTAGGCTCTGGGGGTTTGCAACTGATTCCTTTATATACTAGGCAATGTTGAGAATGTGAAGAATATCTGTAAAAAGAGGATGAAGAGGCTGGACAGCTCCACCTGCCTTCACGCTGTGGGCGACAAAGCCATGGAATTCTTTGCTTCAGATGCAAGGTAACAAAACCTTTTTGTCTTCCTTTCCTGGGATTATGTAAACAGTAAGTGATTGCCTACCACCGTCTCCCCCGCCCCATGCCAGCGGCGGGCCCTGTACAGGGCAGGCAAGTGCTCTGCCGCGGAGCGGAGCACCATCCCTGGCCCAACCATCTGCTCACCCCATCTGAGCTGTTTTCTCGCACCCGGCACGGCCCAGGCCCCAGTGCCCCTGCTCCCGACCCTCCTGTGGCTGGGCTCTGTGTTTCTGCTGTGGGCCGCCCCGGGGCCACACCCCAGACCCACTGAGCCGCTGTTTGGGACCTTGTGGGAAAATGGAGTGAGTTGTCAACATCTCAGAATTGGGGAGAGTTCACATAAAAACCTGGATTTGCAGCTTCTTCGAAAACCTAACCGATCGGAGCGCCTGGGGCTGTGCTCCCTGCCCTCGCTGTCTGGAGGGCTCCACTTTAGTCTCTAGATGGGGCACAGGCCTCAGTCCTTCCTTCACTGCACCCCGCCTTTGCGTGGTGTCAGACCTGTCCTCAATCAGAGGCCAGAGAGTGAGGGCTTGTACAGTCGGATGTAAAGCTCAAGCTCTCATCGACTCTCAAAAGAACAATTTTTTTCCATCTGCCCCACAAGCACAAGGGCCTGGGTTTGATCCTTGCTACCAAAAAAAAAAAAAAAGAATAATTTTAGAAAACAAAACTCTTTCCTTACATCACACACACACATGCAAGTGAGGAAGGTGTGGGGATGGGAAGGACAGAGTGGGGAAAGGAGAGATACAGAGAGAACGAAGTAAAATACTTTCTTGTTATAAATACAAAGTTGCTGTACATATCAGCATTACCTCCTTCATCCAAGTTTCTTTCCATTCTGTGTGGCTTTTCTCTCCCATCTAACGTCCAGGAGGGTCCTCTTCTGGGCGGGGAGGACTCTGGGCCCGCTCTCCTGGGAAGCAGGGAGAGACAGGAAACCAGACCCAGCTGGCTGAGACCCATTTCAAGAGGCCAGGCCGCATCATCTTCAACACTGAGCGAAGGGCAGCACTTCCCTAACTGTTCCTAAAGCGTCATTTCAGTGAGAAGCGAATACTATTTTACTGATCCCAAGACCCACAATTGTTTTACATACAATTCTTTTTGTATCCATAAGTGTCATCTTGAAATTATAATTTGCTGAAATTTTTATTTCTTAGAAGCATGCAAAATAATTGTGATCTTACACTCAGTGGTACCTAAGTTACAATCAAAGAAATTTGATACTGAAAGAAATATGTTAGATGTTTCAAAATTAGAAAAGGCATGAGTGCCTGGAGGAAGACGAGATGATGATTTGTAGGCATTGTAATGATACACTTGGACTCCAGTGGAAAGGCTGTTAGCACTAACCCTGGCGGCTCGAAGAGGTGAGCGAGTCCTAATCCCCGCAGCCGCTGCTAAACCCTCCACTGCGGGGCAAGGACGGCTGTGCCTGCCTTGTCCCTTGGAGTCCTTACTCGACCAGGCACGGCAGGCTCTCTGCAAGTGTTTGTTAGACAGAAAGCAGTACTACTCACCACAGCTGAAGGAAAATGCTTTAATTACATTTCTTAGAATAATGTTTAATAAAAATAGCTGCAAAAATGTTTGGAGAAGACCACAAAAATTAACACTGAGAAACAAGAAGAAACTCGAATATATGAACAGATTCTACATTCTCATTTCTAACTTTCCTGCAAAAACTAGCAGATCTGAGCTCAGCTGGGCTTAACATTAAAGTTAGGAGAATTAAATTTTAAAATTTAACGAATAAAAAATTAAAAATCTTGATTCTCCCCGATATCTATAAATTCTGAGCTATAATTAAAACCCTCAAGGTTCTTTTGTTTGCTTATGTTTTTTAAAACGTAAAAAAGTGATTCTATAATTGTAGTATATAAACAAGAAAACCTGCTGTTAGTCCATTTTCTGTTGCTGTGACAAAATACTCAAGACGAGGCAGTTTGTAAAACTAGAGACTAATTTAGCTCATGGTTCTGGAGACTGGGACGTCTGAGAGCATGGTATTGGCATCTCTTGCTGCATCAGAAGTTCTCAAAAATTACTGTTTTGTGGGTTGATGAGCACAAGAGCTTTAGACCCAGGGGAGGATGAGGTGTCTTCTAGCTGCCTCTCGACACAGTGGGGGCAGCACGGGGCAAGACAGAGAGTGCACTTGTGTAACAAAACTACTTCCATGGTATCCCATTAAACCCTTCGTCCCTCGTGACCCAGTTGCCTCTTAAAGGTGCCACCTCCAAATACTGTTCATGCACATCTTTTGGGATTACATCTCGTGTGTGTGTCTGGTTCACAGACCCACACCAGGCACCCTCCCTGCCATGCAGACAGCATGTGACGCCCTGGCGGGGCTGGCCTGTGCTCAGGGGCTGTGCGGGGCCTCCTCAGTCGTCACAGCGGACCCCAGGTGAGGGCGCAGAGCTCACCTCCATCCCACGGAGCAGGGGCCCGAGACATCTCGGAGAGCTCCCAGGTTGATAGAGGTGATTTAATCCTCACAGCAGTGATCCTCGTGACTGGATGGTGTTGCCATCTGTTCTGTAAGTTAAAATAGTATATTTCAACCTGCACATGTAAATGTAGACACACATGGATCAAGCATTGCGGCAGGGCAGTGCTACCATGTCAGCAGTGTTATTTCTCAGAGATGTGATCCAGGCCATTCCTGCTTCTTCCTCTGTATTTTTTACTTCCTATACAGTGGGTGTGTATTATTTAACATCTTTTTCTAGTGCAGTGGCTTTCTATCCTTTATCTTGTCCCCTAGAATCTGAGTGGAGATAACTCTTCTTAGAGCCATAGCGCTCTTTAACTTTGTACCAGGGGTTTGCATTTTTTTTAGAGAGGCAGGTGGATGTGGTCCATGGTGGAATGAACCCCCCTCCCCAGTTCCCCAGTACTGCCTTTGTGGGTTTTGTGTGACCTGTGCTGTTGATCATGTGCATTTTTTATGCACCCACTTTTCTAACCCAAATTTATTTTTAAAACTCCTATCACAATCTGAAGGTGTTACGGCTTGTCTAGATCTCCCCCCAAAGCCTCGTGCAGTTATAGGTGGGCCTTTTCAGAGTGGCTGGATCTGGGGTGGGTGATGCTGGGATTGATTCATGGTGCAGTGCTAGGATTAAGGGTGCTGGGATTAACGATGTGAGTGCTGCAGCCTGGGTACAATATAAGGAACAGAAAGAGGCTTGCCGCTTGTCTCTTGTCGCTTGCTTTTGCTGTCTTCTGCCTGCTTTGAACTGTTTCTCCTCTGCCGTGCTTGGAGCCAGCCGATTTTGGACTGAAACCTGTACAACCTGTGAGCTAAATAAACCCTTTCTTCCTTTAACTTTGGGTGTTGGGTATTTTGGCTCAGCAACAAGAAAAAAGCAACTGAGACAGAAGGGAAAAATCTTTACTACTTTTCATTAGTGTAAAGTTATAAAATAAAACACAGTGACCTCATATTTCAGTGAAGAGCATATCTTGTCCCCTTTGGGTCTTGCTCTGTCTGTGTGTATGTGTCTTAAGAAACTGGGTCATTCGGGCTTCCTGCCCTCTGGATTTTTCTGAGTACACCCCCACAGTTTTATTTAACAGAATCTTCTGTCCATTGTGTTTCCTGTAAGTGAGTTTACGTATGTCTACAAGTTTGATCATATTCAATTTTTAATTTAGGTTTGAATCTTATTCTGCAAGATTACATAGTTGGTGGTGTGTCTTCCCTCCAGAAGGCACCTGATGTCTCATTGTCTGTCTTTTTGTACTACGATCGATCAGGGGTTCAAGTATTGTCAGCCTTATCCATCCCTTATAAAACTTTCTCAGCTTTTTACCTTCCAGTTTCATTAGCCATGGATGATCCTTGAATACAACTATTAATAATGAGTTCCTAAAATAATAATTCTAATTCTGTCATTCCTTTTTTTACTGGCTGTATCATTTCTATAAAGAGAAACCTGTTTTAATAACTATGGAGTTATTCTAAAGGTCAGACTGCTTTAAAATGCAAGATAAATGGTTTCTTCTTTCCCTTTAAAATTTCGAATAGTATGTTGGCTCCTGAGCATTCCTCGAAAGATTTGGTTCTTGATTTGAAGAAAAGTTAAGTATAAAAAGACATCCATGAGATTATAGAAGAATTTTGAACTTATTAGATATTTGATGATATCAAGGAATAACTATGAATTTCAGATATGATATGAGTATTCTAGTGGGTTAAAAATATTCCTTGGCTTTTAGAGATATAAGCTAAAATGTTTACAGAAGAAATCATGTAATGTTTCTACGCATCCTTCAATGGGTTAGGGATAGGTTAGGGTTAGGGTGACCCTGACAGCCGAGGGAGAGTGTGGACAGGAGGGGAAGGTTCACCAGAAATTGATCTTTTTAGTGTGCTGTCACTGTCACTCTTAAAATGCCACTGATGCTGACCCCATTCTTGGGAAACAGTAAGTGACTGTGACTGTCCAGAGTGAGGTAATTATGATGCCCTTGTGTCCCTGCAGTGCCATCATAGAACACACCAACAGGGTGATCTTCCTGGAGGATGACGACATCGCCACAGTGGCTGATGGGAAACTCTCCATTCACCGAGTCAAATGCTCGGCTAGTGATGACCCATCTCGAGCCATCCCTACCTTGCAAGTGGAACTGCAGCAAATCATGAAAGGCAGGTGTCCTCTGAGAGTCCATGCAGCAGCCTTGTAAGGGGACACTGTAAGTGTCCCTTGTAAGGGACACTGTCTCCTTCTGCCCATCGTGGCCACCAGGGCAGGACTGCGGGTGGCTTGTGACTTGCCTAACTGAGGAGCTGTGGAGAGCCTGACCTGTACCTCCAAAGAGGAATCTTCTTGGTGTGACCCCCTGCATCACGGCTCCCCGGGATGGTCCCACGGCCCAGCTTTATTTCTTCTCTGAGGACAAGGTCTGCAGTGATGTGGGGGTGAGGACTGTGGACCACATCTCCATGAGCAGAGCCTGTCTCCCTGCACTCACCCTTGCCCCCCCACGGTACCTACCGCCACGGGGTAGCTTGAGTTAAAGTTGTTTTTTGGTACCAGGGATCGAACTCGGGTCCTTGCCGCCTGCACAGCAGGCGGCGAAACCACTGAGCTAAATCCCCGGCCCACTGAGTAAAGTTTTAAGAACATGAATCAGACCCTGTTGTCATCTTGCTGCTTCCCACTGAAACTTAGCACAGAACCCAAACCCCCTGCTACAGCACACAGCCCACCCCGCAGGCCGAAGCCCAGCCCCACCCACTCAGCCCTTTCCCCACTGTGCCTTGCCCTCCTGGCAGGCCTGGCTCTCTCGCCGGCCCACCTGGTGGTTCTTGCAGCTCTTGTTCTAATCATAGAACATTACGACCTCCAGCTCATCCGGAGCTCCCCTGAAACACAACCCTCAGAGCACCCGAGGGTCTGATCCTTCAAACACCAAGGCCCCTCCTGAGCCCTGCTGTCCCGCTTCCTCACAGATTCCTTTTCCCTCACTTCACTGTGCTGTGTCCAGCTCTGTCCCAGGCGGCAGACGTGAGAGAAGGTGGCTGCCAGGTCCAGATCACTCATGCTATGCCTCAGATGGGCCTGAACCCCTGCAGCCAAACTGTCTCTGTAATGGCCATCTAGTCCCGTTCAGATCGAGGCCTGGAAATGCGCGCAGCAGGCTGGATAAAGTGTGTCTCTGTTGTTGAAGCTGGGAGGGTATTTATTATGAGGACATTGCCAGGTTGGGGCCTGTATCTCAACTGTAGAGCACTTACCCAGCATGCCAAAGGCCCTGAGTTCAGCCCTGGGGTTGGGGACTTGCTAAAGGGAGCATGGACCAAGAGGACCAGGCCCACTATTTGTTCCTTCCACGCCTCACGTAAATCCCTGCCTTCCTTTAGCTGCAGGCCCTCAGGTGTACACTGCAGATGGTCCTTATGTCCAACCTGTTACTGACCTGTCCCAGGGAGCATCAAGCAGAGCATTACCTGGAGATGCCCTTGAAATCTGTGATGGCTTTACAGGTCTCCCTATCACTATAATGATTTTTCTTCCTGGATAAAAGTTAAGCACTTGGAAATGAAACTAAATTAAAACTAACCCACCCCGTTGATGTTTGTTTGACCAGGTAACTTCAGTGCATTTATGCAGAAGGAGATCTTTGAACAGCCAGAATCCGTTTTCAATACCGTGAGAGGCCGAGTGAACTTTGAGACCAACACAGGTAATCCCAAAACTCGTCAGGATCCGCCTGGGCTGCACCCTGTGAGTGAGCAGCCACGGTGTAGACCCAGCCCTGACACGGCCTTGTGTGTCCTGTAGAGCTCTCTGGGCGGCTTAAAAGGACCACTTGAAGGAGATTCGATGATGCCGAAGGCTCATCGTGATTGGCTGTGGCACCAGCTACCACGCCCGCTGTGGCTGTATGTGCGCCACACTGGGTCCGGGGCAGTGCTGGGATTAGCGTCCTGAGTGCTGTCACACACTGGCCTCTGAATGCCGCACAGTGCTCGCACCCATAGCCGCCAAGCCAGCCCAGAAGTGGCGCCAACATTTCCTCTGCAAGCCTCTCCCACTGGGACAGCAAGGCACTGTTGCACCTGGTGGGGGGTGACTGAGGGGCAGGGGCCTGGTCGTGGTAATGACTCTCCGCCTCTCTTTGGGCCTTGCCCTGGCTCCAGCAAAGCATGCAGAAGAGAGGGGCTCTCTGTGAGTGACGCTGTCACAGGGAGCGCATCTCTCAGGCATCTGGTAGGGGACCTTTCTCAGCACATGGTATGCAGACAAGCTGTGATGCCTTTACAGTGCCCGCCACCAGGTCCTGCCCTGTGCTCTCTGCCTGTGCCC